>NW_028257836.1:0-37124 GCF_054643075.1 Acanthaster planci | reverse complement strand
GAATATGTGACCTTGTTTGCTGACAATAAAAATGTCTATATGTTTAATCCTTTTAACATGTGCTTTTGTGTGGAAGCACATGTTAAAAGGATTAAAGATATAGACATATTAGAATTTTTAAAGAGGGCATAAGGGTTATTTATTTTACATTTGACGTTTTTGTTAAACATCTCAAATACTTTAAGTGGTGTGTATGTGTAATTGTAAATTGTTTGTTTTACAAGTGTTGAGTGTTTTCATTGTTTTTCAAATTATAAAGGGAGAGTATTTCTTTACATCTCATCATAATAATGACTTTACATTAATTTTGTTATGTTTGTATAGGTGATGCAAAGCACAAAGGACGGGTATTTAATTTACATGGCAAGATATTATAGGGAATTGGACTGGGGCAACAACTGAAATGACTTTAGAAATACACAGGTCCCTGTTATAAAAGCACAGAAACTCTAACTTGTCATCACTGGTTGCTGGTGGTGGCGTGTTCATCTCGGTGCTGATGGTGGGGGTGACAGGTCTTGTTGGTGACGCCAAGATGCCTTACTGGTTGCTGAAGTTGCCAAGCTGCTGCTGCTGGTACTGCTCTGGCTGCTGCTGGTACTGCTGTGATGGCTTGCTGGTAGTGTTTTGGCTGTTGCTGCTGGTACTGTTGTGGCTGCTGCTGGTACTTCTGTGGCTGCTACTGCTGCTGGTACTGCTGTGGCTGCTGCATGCTGGCACTACTGTGGCTGCTGCTGCTGGCACTACTGTGGCTTCTGCTGCTGGTACTACTGTGGCTGAAGCTGGTACTGCTGTGGCTGCTGGTGCTTCTGGTACTGCCCTGAAGTGTCAGGCTGGAGGGTGCAGAGCTGGGCCTGACAGGTCTGCTGGCAGTAGGTGCGAGGAACCGTAGAGGAGGAGCAGGAGAAGCAGGATCATCACCTTCGTCGGACGAGGACGATTCGTCATCCATGTCCAGCTTGCGGACATGGCAAAATTGCAGCATCCGAAATTGCAGCCTTGGCCACCCTGTACTTTAAGCTGACTTATACATGGTGAGTGGCGAATTCCTCTTGAAGTTGGCAAAGGTAGCTCCCCTGCTGAGGGGGGTAGGTTCAGCCAACTGCTTTAGCAGTTGACCAGACTAAAGCAGGTTTTCGTGGAGGGTCTGCAGGGTAGGGTCCTCATCCTGCTTGCACTTCTTGCCCATTTTGGTGGTGGTGCTGGTTCCCGATGTGGAAGGGGTATCCTCGGGGGCCATCGTCCTCCTCCATGTCTGCAAGGCCAATTTGGGCGTCTTGGTCGTCATCTAGCCATGTATCTCGATTGTGTTATTAACATGGATACTTACAGAGACTGCTGGTCTTTTTCACCTAGAAAATCTGCGATAATCAACCTTGCCTGGTTATCGCCCGACGTTACGTTACGACACCGTGAATGCAACATCGGTCTGCTGTCGGGGTGCGTGTGGGATACAATATGGGCCGGTTGTCATATGCCAGGAAAAGGAAAAATAGCTCACGTACAAGCTGCATTTTCATCACAAGTAAGTGACTGGCGCAATCTTACTGTTTCCAATTGTGAGGGGGAATTTTCTAAAAGATTCAACCAACAACATGTATTCTGAACAGCTGCCTTTCTGAAACGGAGACATTCGTACTTACATGTTTATGATAGCAGTGTTTACAGCGATAACCCCCAATTCTAGCCTACCAATGCATTGCGGTTAACACTTTGAGACGTCATCAGTACATGTATAGGTCTCCTGAACAAACAACGGAATGGCCACGTTCAAACGTAAAACATTAATGCACATTTAGTTATAGATTGCATGTATTTGACCCTTAACATCCCACTCGATCTCCACTGGCAGTCTTGGTGTTAGTGATGCCATGGCAATCACAAATGAATCCTGGCCCAGTACGTTATGAGGCCAGTAATGATTGCAAATTCCACGGAACATAATCGGGTGGGTCTGGAACCACTTGAAAAGATACGCCAATACCCCCTTTATCCCTTTCCTTCATGCCTACTGGATACTTACCTACTCATTATTTTAACTTGCCAGCCAGACCCCATGTTTAATTAATTTGTCTCCAATACTGTATGCGGTTTGAATTATAATTACGTTTTTTTTTTTTATAAACATTGGGTCTGGCTGGCAAGATATTTCTTGTGCAAATGCTTGCAAAAACCTGTTTCATGCATAAAACATGCATGCACTGTTTTATCAATACAGCCCAGCTTGTCGGTTTCATGTTTATTTAATGTGAGCATGTCCTAGGTTTCCTGGCCGGCTTTCTAAGCTTATTTTATGTCTTTATTTACCATTATCGTATTGGGAAACAAATGACGCAACAAGAAGCTACCTGTATGCTTAATTAATTTGTCTCCCATACTGCATGCAGTTTGAATTATAATTACGCCTCCTTCCAACCAAAAATTATTCTTTTAGTAATTCTTGGAGTTTGTTTCGACTCTGTGACACCACTCTTAACCCAATGTTAGGTTTGAAAACTTTTGACAAAATTTTTCTGTTTGTTGTTCTTAATTCAAGCATGTTTGGTAACTTTGCTTTCGTCCAAAGGTATTTATGCATGTAAACATTTAAATCAATGAAAACTTGCAGCCCTATCCTATAGCCAGGCAGAAGGCGTAGTAGTGAGATTGGTTAGATATCTTGTGCTCAAAATGATTGTGAGTAAAGATATGCCCGTCTGCTTTAATCACAGTTGGTTTTCCTAGGCTAGCAAATCTTTTCACGGTGGTGCCTTGAAAAAAACCTATGAACGAAAGCAAATACACCACAAAAAGCGTAAATGCTTGAATTCAGAACAACAAATGTAAACATTGCTATACGAAACAGGTACATGCAACACTGGAGACCAAAATAGCTTGCCAACTACACCGATAATAACTCTTTGCATTATGGTTGGCTGACAAACAGATATTAAATAAACATGAAACGGGTCCAACTGGTAAGCCGAGCCGTATTGATGAAACAAAACGTGGATGTGTTATGCATGAGGTAAAGTTTTTATGTACACAAGAAATACACATTGGTTCCAGCAAGTAAATCTTTATAGCCACATGCAACGGAATAATGCGTGTGTATGTAATATGCATAAAAAACAAGAGAAGGAAAAACCCTTTTCTCAGAGATGTTTCAATTAGCGAATTTGGGCTCACAGTTTGAACAAGAAAAACTAAACCGCGCCTTCCCTGATTGACATCACAACAGCAGCGCCCTCTGTTGTCCAGATAAGCTGAACACAACCCCCAAAAGATGTCCAACTGTTTCCATACGTATACAGTCAAGAACACTGTAATCGTTTCCGTAAAGACAGCCAAAGTTAGCTGGCAGGAGCAGCCACATTTACTTGGGGATCTCCTTGTAACAGTGTGTATAAAGATTTAGAAGCCTTGAGAAGAACATGACCAATAAACTGAACAAATGCCGTGAGACACCTCATTTGCTTGTTGCCTCCGCGATTGGTCTTTTACTTGGTCACTAGTTATGTTTCACTCTTACGTTAGGTAGTTGTTGATACTCAATACTTTTAGTGATAAGTTATTGTGATCATGTTATATTAACCTCTTTGCACTTTCCTCTAACAACGCGGTGTGGCAGTTATGGTAGTTAGAGGGAGGGTGCGTTGGGGGTTTCAATTCAATCGGCGACTTCCAATATTAACATGTAAGCAGTTAAACCAATACATGTAGAAAACTTGATGCCTTACCTTATTCGGCCTGGAGCTAGGCAAAGAGCAACGGACACGGAGTTTTCGCTAGTTCACGAACGACCAGGAAATGCTCGTGTCACTGTCGCTTCGCCACAAACAAATTGAACACTCCCGACCAACGCGGCTCTTTGCAACCGATGAGGGATGTCTCAGTTTCAAATTGGCTCTCTGTCGATTGATGGTCGGCCATGATTTATATGTGTACATGTGCACATGTGCACGTATATGAGTAAGTACATGTTCTCAATGAACGCACATATTCATGCACTACTACAGCCAAATGATTCTCGTGCAAAATCTTCAATTCGCAGTAACTTGAAAATACCACGGATGTTTTCATCGCGTCTTAATACAAATGGCCCTTTATTTCGTTTGTTTGGATAAACTGGATGAGTGGTTTTCTAATGGAAATGACTGTGGACTTATTTCTTTTAAACTCTGATCGTGTTTTTAAATCACTTTTTCAGAATTCATTTCACATTTTGTGCAATTTGGTTCATATAATGAGGTAGCACAATGTTGTCTAATCAACTTTTAGTTATCAAGGTATCTCTGTGAACTTTATTTATTTGTATTTTGTTAGAAATAATCTCCAGAAAGTGTTAGAAATTGATCTCCACCTGCGGAAAGAAGTGTCGAAACGGTGTCCAACGTCGCCTGCCTCGAAATCCACAGTAAACTGATCGAGTGTGCTTGTGCTAACTCTCAACGAAGTGGTGCACAAAGGCATGTGAGTGAACATACATGATAGTCTGGATACCAGACCTGATGATTTTTTACTACTCTACGAATCACGAGATGTCTACGTGACCAAGACTGTAGGAATAGAGCCTAAGAGTAAAGGTCACGCAGCGAGCTTCCAGAACCCTTACGTGGTCTGCCTTCGGGGATTTTACATTTGGCCGTCCTATCACGTTTGATAATTTGGGAAAAATAATTCCTTACTGAAACCACCCTATGAAACACTCATGTTGGAATTTTACTTTTCTCTTCCTCAAGTAATATTTTGGTCACTTGAAGATGGGTGAAAAACAAACGACCTTTCACGTTCGGCGATATCGTACCTAGGTCACCTTGTTCATGCACGTTTGTTTTCACTCGCCGTGCTCTCTTGAAAACGAGATTGTACAACGTTGCAAAGATTTATCTACCTGCGGTCGATGGGTTCCAGATTCCGTTGAGTTGACATCACGCAGTTGTTGTCAGCAAAGGTTAGATGAAATGTTACAATTTGTCGTAAAATAGAGTATTATATGTTTAGTACCTTATAAATTATCAAAATGTGCAAAATATTTTGATCTGTTTTATTTTGGTTTTTACCCACAGGTTATCATAAAATTTCAAACCGTAAATATTCATCTGCGTACGAAACTTCTGTATTGCATTGTTCTTCATGTATTTTAGATTTTCGGAAGTGATGGGTCAACTTTTGGAAGGAAATTTCTCTTTAAAGCCGATAATTTTTATATAAATTGATATACCAGCAAATATTCGTCAAACCCCTGTCCTTTTTCTAAGTTGGATTTTTTAAGAAGAAACTGGACGAAAAAGTATTACAAACTCTAAAATCTTTGCATGTTATTTTTCCTATCCAAGGGTTCCGGAAGCGCGCCATCAGGGGTCAACATTCAGGCTCTATTTTGCCAGTTTTCCGGAAAACGATGAAACATTTCGAAGTTGTCCCGTCTATATTCGGCGTATGTTCGGATATTAGGCCTACCACTGATGTTCGGGTATGCCCGACCGGGTAGGTCGGCTAGCTCGGCTAGCTGTTGAACGTAAACTCCCGTATCCTAATGCCAGCTATTGATCCTACAATATTTGACTTTACACCGAAATCAAAGTCTCCTCGGTAATCTCCCGAGAGGAAAATCTAGGAAGAATAAGGACCTGACGACGATTGTCAAATAACCACACATACACTTTGCACCACTGTAATGAAATAGAAAACATCCAAGCACTCAACTTGTGACCCCTGACCCTTGCGTCAAATCTATTTATATCCGTGTTTGATGCCTGACCTAAGATTTTCATCAAGAGTCGTCAGGAAATGTTTGAGCAGGGAACCAAAGTACGTACGTGATGGATAAAGAAAAGGAAAGTAAGGCCGTGTCCAAATCACTTGGCTACGACCGGAAATTACACACAACTCTATGGAAACTGGCCACGGCCACTATCATAGACTTGTGTGCAATTTCAAGCCGCATCCAAGTGACTCAGACATGGCCTAATTGTCCATGCCTATGTGGACAGCAGAGGGTGCTGTTACCGTAGTGTTAATGATGAATGACGCAGTTCGGTGTATAGCCTTTCCTATTCAAATTTGTGGGCTTAAATTTCGCTCATGGGAAACATTTCCGAGAGGGGGGTGCTCATCGTATTATTCTCTTGTACTCTAGCAAACGTGAACCACCAAAGAAGGGAAGATTCGTACAGCAAACTGTGGAAAAAGTCAAGCGGTTTTTGTGTACAATCAACATAATCTTTGTGTAGTTGCATTGACATTTTGATGCCAAAGATAGACCGTTGGCCAGAAATCATAGCTTGCAGGTTCGTTGAGAGTTTCGAGTGGTAACTTACTTTTTACTCTAATAAACACCTTTTATACTTTGAATCAATATTTTGTCTGTTGCCATCCGGATGTTTTGCTCTTTAAATGTGAAAAATGACGGTATAAAAAATGTGAAAATGCTCGTTTTTTGTTCGCCTTTTTCCAACGTGCCGATATGGGGCACTGTCTCCAACCTCGATCATTTACCAATTTGAGGTCATGAAATGCCACCGTTGCACTGGGTACGAGTGGCACTCAAAATGAACATGGTACCGTCCGTGAGGCATACGGGCGTTTGCCGTGTTTACGGCGAATCAGGGAGAAATTTCACAATTTACAGAGATAAGTTGGTGAAAAATATGTGACATGTTGTAAGCAGTGAAAACAGTTTGATGGATAGGAGAGAGATGTAGAAAACGTAGAAATAGCGAAAAACGAGCAACCTAAACGGAGTATGGCTTCTTGGCCTTCCAAACATGCCAAAATTCCATTCGAAGGATTTCGCAATAATTGCATGCCAAGCGTTTGCCAGTCAGGTCAGTTTTAAAATGTGCTTCTCCTTTGTGTCCTTGGGATCAAGGTTTGTCTGTGTCAGGTAAAATATTAATCATTGTGCTGGTTCTAATAAGGAAGCAGATGCTATTTCAGGAAAATAAAAATAATCTCTACAATAATTATTTCTATAAAAAAAAGTTGAAGTCGGGGGGGGGGGGCGGGATTCCACAACATTTCCGTGCAAATAAAACCATGACAGTATCTGGTTCCAGATCTTTCTTAATTTTGGATCGTTTGAATTGAAAACCTTCTTCGTTTTGTGCAGTTCGTCAGTTCGCATTCTAAGACAAGTTCTATTTGAAAGGTAAACAGGTAAATATATTTGTTTGAAAACTTTCTGGACTAGGCCAAATTTCTAGTTCACACTTCGACATTTTAGTTTGTTAAAATCATTGGAACCAAAAATCAGCAACAAATTACATGGCGATAGGTCACCCCACTATGTGTGATTCTAAATATTTTTTTCGTATTCGACAGCCATAGGCCTATACACGTTTACAGGTAATCAAAATGAATCAGAATTTCTGTTTTCAAAATCGGCTGAAAACTGAACCCCTTTTTTTTTGCAAAATTTGAATCACACGTTAAGTGCACTCAATACAGGTACGTTTGCAAACTCACACTATACTGACCTAGCAGAAATGTGACGTAATGGGGTTTGTCAGTGTGCGGCATGGGGGTCGTATTGTTGACAGCTTGCTGTCCAGCTGATAAAGTGTAGTGACAATTTACACATGTTCTACTTTTTAATTTCTGGGAATTAGTTATGGAATTTTTATTTATGAACTTCTTTCTCTAAGAAAATTTCCTCTAGAAAATCAGCTTTACTAGCTTGTTGGCTGAAAAATGGATTTTCGCCCGATTACTTTTTATTTGTGAAGAAGGTTTTGTCGCAATCAAGAACTGGTTTGACCGAACCAATAGTATGAAAAGTATCCTCATCACTTTTTTCATTCCTGTAAGTCAAACTTAAAAGCTCAGAATCGGAAAATAATTTTTGCAGTATCTCTAACACGCAAGGTGGTGGACTACCGACTACATTTCACTGGGATTAGAGGATTTTTTGTAAATGCAAACTGAGTGAATAACTTTTGCAATCTGAAATCAGGAAATAGAGTGTACATGCACAAGGTACTTCTCCATAATCTTATGAATATATTCCTCCGAGAAGGCACATACGTCAATTTTTGACCTATTTCAGCGCGTTGTGACTGAAAACATTATGGTACCTTGGGGCATATCCTTGAATGAAACATCTTTGCGTTTCATAAAATGAAATTTTACTATTCTTAACAGCGTGTTCACCAAAAGACGGTTAAAAAACCCTTTTCAGTTATGGATAAAATGTCACTTTACAGTATATATGGCTTGTAGGGTTTAAAGGAGGACACTCTTAGCGTGGTGATGCTTTTGATGTCATCTGATTTTCTTGGCGAACCAGTGATATAACCAAGTGAACAAATGCACTCAACATGTATCCCAGCTATACTGACTCCGAAGTATTAATATTCCGCTGAGAAGATCTTTTCGACTTTTGAGTGCATTCAGTGTTGAATAAACAGCCATAGACTTCAAAACGTAGCAAACAAACAAACACAGAAACCATTCAACAACTAGGTAACTGAAGCCTTTTGAGATGCTGCGAGGGCAACAGAATACTGAACAGGAGTGTCCATTCAAAACCAAACGATGTTACACTTCAGAAATGCTGACAAGGAGTTGTAAAGAAAACACACAACTAAACGAAAAATCTTCAGTCGGTTTGCCTGTCTTTGGGCAAAACAAATTCAGTTCCCTTAACCTTTAACTACTCTCCAACTTATTTTCTGTATCATTTGCAATTGTTGATAAAACAATCTGCCTCTTACACCTCCATATATCTTTCTGTGGATTGCCAATTTAAAAAGAATCAAAACAATGTTTCGTACATATTTTGCCAATACCAGAATGCTGAAACAAAACAAAAAAAACTAAGCAAAAAAATGGGAATAATAATATGTCATTATAGTAGCTGACAATCGGTCTCTTATCTCTAGTCGCGTCAAACTCTTAAGGAATCTGCAGCTTCGTCGTGCGTAAAAGTGACCTGCAATTGAAGAAATTTTGAAGAAATGAAAGTAATCTGCTTGGATGCAAAAACTACCCCGTCCAATCCATTAATTAAGTGTGATTGTGTGGGGGAGGAGGGGGTTAACAGGATTATTTTGCTCCCTTGGTAAAAACTATCACTCTTTCCACTTTAAAAAAAAGCTTCACCAGGCAACACTTCATTTTAAGTTGTGGGGCCAGTCAAGACACCTCTTTTCTGTTCTGGGTCCACTATGAGGCAGAGTGGGTTTTTTAAAGAGCGCAAGTCGGGTTGATCGGGTCCTGTTGTAGTCGTACCCACCCACCCTGGATCGGGGAAGAGAAGTGGACTCCTATCTGGTCATGCCACTGAGACTTTGCAAACCAATGGACTAGGCATTAGCTACGCCCGCTGAAACAACCCTTGTGAAAGCACGGAAATAATTCGTTTGTATGGCCAGTTTTGTGAATGGCCGTTTGATTTGCCTTTAGCAACTTGCAAAAGATGTCTTATTTACTTGGCCCTACTTACATTGAAGTGTCCAGGGTAATCGTCTGTCATTAGCAACATCTGGTTGACCATCAAACGGTCCCCATCATTACCAATCTTAAAGGTCCCTGTCAAACCTATTGAACATACACAAATATGACTAAGCTTAATCCATATTGCCATGACTACGACTAGCATCAGGGTAATATTAAACAAAAGCATTTCAACGAGAATTCTTAGTCCCTCCGCAAGACATAACATTTCTACAGCCGAAACGTATACCGTAATACGTTACCATCAAAAGTGAGTTTACTGTTCTCGTCATGCCGAAGTGGTTTGTACTCCACAATTATTCATGTACAAACTTCTTGTGGCACTCGCATGACCAACATACCTTAATTCAGATATGTGTGTTAAAATCTTCCGGAAACGATTTTAATTCCAGCGACTCCAAACACCGCTGCAGGAAGGGGGTTAGCAGCAATACTTGCTGATTGTCAAAGTACAGGACAGCAATGTGCAAAGTCGACAACATACCAATTCTGCCACTGAATTACTGGGTGGATTCCAAAGTCGAAACGGATGATAAATGTTCTCCTCATTTGAAAATAAATACATACTTGGGAAAAATTGAAGGAGTTGCTTTTTTTTCAGCATGATGAATTTGTCAACTTAGCCACAGGCTGATCCGCACAAATCATTTAGTTGTTGGAAATCACAATGAGGCTATACTGATTCGTATAACAACAAATCATAAATTGGAGGGAATTAGAAGTACCTGCGCCGTCACCTTCCTTCAAACTTGCGATTCCACATCTTCTTTGTCACTGATCTGCCATCCCTTACGTCACCCGCCCTCTGCCACAATCTCATTGATGACGTCTGCATACATTAGAACGGCATCATGAGTAGCCGAATCCATCACGTTATCCTGCACGGACAGCAGAGATTTGTTTATATAGAGCATTGCCTTTTACCTGACAAATTGACAAATGCCCTGAAAAAAATATGTGTATACTAAGGACAAACATTTAAACCATTTTTTTCAGAGAGCAAAGACTGCCGACGCCTATAGAAGTAGCTGATTCCACTTTTCAGCGCCATTATGGAGTCAAACCTTTTTCCCTGTACTCTGTGCTCGGCGAGGAACTATTCTATAGCAGGCCCCATTTCCAAGGAAGGTAATTTTGTTCCCAGGGCCACCTCATTTTCAGCTTTGTTCCAATAGTAATGACAGGCTCTGCAACTCTCTTTTCTACCCATATCAACGTCTTAAATTGTGTTTCGGGATCCTCACCACCGTGCTAAATCACAGGGGGTGGTTGAGCACCGCAATAGCCGTGGAGGCGCATCTTCAAACACAAGGAACAAGATTGCTGCAAGGATTGGTTCATTGATCATTGCAACACATAAACTGGTACCTGTTCTGTACGTATAGTCTAAACGTACGGGCCAATAGCGGGTACCAGATTTTTTTTTCGTAGGTGTGTGAGTCAAGAAACATGAGTTATTGTCAGGCCTATGGCAGAACTTAACTTCGATAGACCTCTTCACTAATAAATTCAAAATTATGCACGCATGCACACAAATGGCCTTGACCGCAAGAAGTGTGAGCGGGCCATTGAAAATGTACAAGGTGCGACTTCGATGATCATTTTCTCTCAGGTTTTCTGCCTTTGTTCACTTTTTCTCTTGAGAAAATCACATTAATCTCGTTTTCGCTAATAGTTTCTAATATAAGTTTCTAATAAACTGGAATTTACAGTAGATTAGTCCCGTCCCGTACGTAATCTCCAGACGTCTCACAGGCGGAAACGGTAGTGGATAATGATTCTGGAGGATTCCTGCTGGTTTTATGTTAATGATGAAATTAGGATATAGCATTCCCACACTGCAACACTGTCACGTGAGAACATTTGGAGAAACTTTAAGTGTAGGATGGATTAAGACTCCCGAGTCATTTCCACGTGCAACACGACTTTCAGACCTATTTACCTACAGGAGTGGGGGTGGGAGGAGGTAACCGCTTCCATTATCACAGGGGTAAAACATTATTGAAGTTTGTCTGAGAACCATGCGTTCGGCTGTCACGTCCAGGAAGTGTTTTGTGTAAGTATTATCTCTATAAATAAAAAAGCGATTGCGCAGAGCTAAACTAACCACGGACACCAAAAGTTATAGTTAGCCAGCGGTTTGAAATACTATATATATATATAACGGGGACTAGTCAAAGCAACATAGAAAACAATTCGTTGTCTTACTGTGCATGCCTGAGCGTACATGGCAGCACTAGTAAAGAATCCCAGTTCTGGAAGGTTTAAATTGATGGAAAGTGGAAGGTTAAATTTCACATAACATTCACGTGTTCCAAAAACAACAGATGCTGGCATACCTCGACCTGAGTCTTGCCGTACAGAGCCTGCTGGCGTTCCCGTAACTTCCTTTGAAATTGCTGGTACGCTTCGTCAGACTTTGGAAGTTCTGGGCGCAAGACGACTAACGCCTTCATGGCCTCTGTCTCTTCCTTGCTGAGGCTCTGAAACTAAAACGAATAGGGCAATGCACAAATCGGACGGTTGTTGGACAACTGCTTTGATACAGGATTTAGGGTTTGATTAATTTTTGATGAATAGTAAGTTCGTATTTGTGCAGGGGTGTAGAGTTACCTACACTAGAAAACGGCTACCCATTTTTTTTCCTGTGCAAATTAAGTATAGCGCGCTCATTGTCCGTTCCACAGCCTTTGGTATACTCGTTTTGTAACACACCGAGGGCAGCTTTAGCCCTTCGTCAAGGCCTTCGTGGCTGTGTGTGACTGCAAAGGCCTTTTCCAACTTGATTTTGAGGTTTTTGTGGTGATTTATGCATAACCTTTCTGATATGCCTTATTCATAAATTTCATGTAAATAGTTGAACCAGATCTCCGAAATAAACGGCATCAACTCCAAGGCTTACGGAATGTTTTCATCTGGTTTTACATGAGGGCAATAAGCAGTGAGTTGACAACTATGATACTTATTGGTAGGGGATGGCGCTGACGTTGGGGTAACACTAAACAGCTCATCAAGGCCGAATGGTCAAAGCAAAACGGCAGTGCTTGAAATATGGAGCTCTTACCATATTCCGTGGGTAGAGACAAAAACGTCACGCCTACGTACAGATGCTTCATGTAGCCTTACGCTACAACGGTTTTAACTCGGCAAGGTAAAGTTTTCCAGCAGCATAATTCTAAAGAACTGTTCAAATACTGCTCAGGCAACCTGACCTGCACTCAAGGCCGCCGACACACTTGACACGCTCGCCATCTTTTGCATACTTTCAATTTGCATAATAGGTTAACGTGTGCTGACCATTTCGCCTATGATTGGTTGAGATTTTTGCTCAAAATCAAAAACATAAAGAAAAATATAAGAAATTCCTTACAAGTTGGAAAAGGCCTCGTGGCTGCGCCAATCGTGCATGTGGTCTCCGGTCTAACCGCGAAGGCCTTGACAAAAGGCTAAGGTAGCTTAGGCTTTCGTCCCGGGATTGTAAGAATATTTCTTGCTGTGTCTGAGTCGAGCTTAAATTTCAAACACCGCAAAATTATGGCATTTCTATGCCAGAAATGCACAAAGATCAGTCTCACGAAACACAACAAGAAATTCCACCTCATACGCACTTGTAAACAAATTAATGAAAATTGTACTTGGAACTATTGCAACTGAAGTGACACTTTATTTAGTAGAAATAAAAATATTTCTGGTGTAGCAAATTACTTAGAATAACTCAGGCGCAGATCCGTGGAGGAATGGGCTCAACTCTCCTCCTGATAAGTTTTAGCTGTTCCAGCAGGTGTCTAAAACAGCTTTTGTTTTCGTTATTTTTTTTTTAGCTTTTTCACAAGTTGCGAAAAAAGGCATTCTTTTTGTCAACTTTTTTTTCTTCTTCTCCCTGTTCGTCCCTCCAAATCCCGTTTCTTCTGTACACAGTTTTTCTACGCAGCACTTTAGTCCCTTTGCAAGTTCGGATCTTTATCAAAGTTGCCTCAACCAAGGGCCCTATAGCCTAAATACGTCTCAGAGTATGACGTCGTGATGACTTTATCACCTTTTTTTGAATTGAGTTTTGAATATTATTTGTTTGTCATAGGTTTTGCAGATAAATACACACGGAAGTGTCATAGACCACAAGTGACATATCATGTGATGATAACGTCGTTTGGTGACAAGTAATGTGACAATTAAGGTTCACCATTTCAATCATAACTTCTGAGGTGCAACGTTTCAATGAGTATATTTCCTAAAGTAGTGAACTTAAAGAGCAGTGTCTAACATGCCGCCAATGCACGATTGGCGCAGCCACGAGGCCTTTTCCAACTTGTAAAATTCCCGAAACAGCTTAGCGTTTGTCTGGCGACAAAACAATTATTCTGTTTAATTTTTGTGGCCTTCATCTTAAGGTTGGAAGAGTCTGTAAAAGTCAAAACCAAATAATATTTCGTGTACCGTTAAGAAGAAAATAATAACCAATAAAATGGCCTCTCCATTGGCGCCAAGTTATAATACCAAACCATACAATTCCTGACCAGTGTTGTAGCTAGTTACCTGGGAGCTCGTGTGCCAACTCTCTTTCTCGAGCGGGTACCAGTACAGAAAGGTGTGTGATTCCGCCTTGTAGCCCAGACGGTAGGCGTGACCCATTATGTCACGAACAGGGGAGGTGCAAAGGAATATTACTGAAAACAAACAAAACAAGGTAGGTAGGTAGGTAGGTAGGTAGGTAGGTAGGTAGGTATATATAAAACACTGTAGAAATAATCCCCAAATTATAAGATCCTCAAATTTGAGAGTTTACCCTCGAATGTTCTGTTTGAGTCCCGCAACAGTGTTTTGCCCAGAGCCATACTCACCACTGCTCCACGTAGCAGCTTCCTCCAGTGCCTGATCAAGGGTACTGTAGTTGTTAGCGAAAACTTCGATCACAGTGACCCCAGCAGCTTGAAGGGCAGCGGCTATAGAGGATGGGACACTGTGCTCAAAGAAACGGGTTGTTTCGAACCCCCGTAGCACTACGCAACTTGTCCACTGGTGCTGCTGGAAAATTTCAGCTAGGTATTTGCTCACCGACGCCAGCTTCGGGAATGTGCGGGTCAGAGTTGCGAAACGCGACTTGTCTGCAAGATGAAAAGAGCTGGCAGCGGCGGTGATCACCGGGAGGTTCCAATAAGCTGCCATGTCAGCTACGGCTGCCATCTCCATGCTCTTGGATGGACCAAGGAAAGCATCTACACCATGGTCGTAGTAAATGGACGCGGCAAGGGCCCCTGTAGACCGTACAGGGCGTGTGCAACACTCATCGGTGCTGATGTAGGACATGTTAAAGTTCTGGTACTGGCCAGTTTTCAATCGTCCAGCAACGGTCTCAAAGGCGATTTGGGCGGCCGGAAAAACATAGAATGTACCAATAAAGGTGTCATGCTGGGGCCAATGGTGCAATATGCCCACTTTGACATCGACAATGGCACGAACTACCATCACAAGAAGCGAGAAGGTGGGAATCAGTGCTACAGACATTGTGCTAGACACCCTCGTGCTTTGCCGATGCGATATATCGACCTTTCCCCTGAAAACTCGCAGACGGTTATCAATGCCAACTTCTTATGCAAAGCAATGACTACACATGTTCGGTTTGAATGGTTCCTCGATATTTAAATCCAAATGAAAGCTATAAATTGCTACTTTGTATATTACCACAAATTTTACATTAATTTTATACACCACCTGCTTGTTAATCTGACGAATGAGATTGTATCGTGCGTGCGCATTGATAAGGTTGATTAATAATGAAACTACATTTTCAACGGTGGAATTTGCCCCGCGCTTCTTTACGGAGGTTTGAATTTAGCAATTCGTCGTGTAAGTCTCTCTTTGTTACGGCGATCTGTAGTATTGCGATATATTGCCATACTACTCATGCTATATGGCGTCAAATCGTTGTACCATATGGCGATAATCGCAGTATTATTCCGTTATTTTACTGCCATATACCGCCTCCTGATTAGTTTCTTTATGTATGCACCCTGCTTTAGGTCTGTGTAGCTGGTGTAACATCCGCCATTAGCCCATTATAATGCTTCAATCATCAGCCATTATCCTAGTTACGTGCTTCGAGTACAGCAAAAGAACAGTGTATTTTATTGTCGCATGCTCTGGCAGCACCAATTGCACGGTATTGTACTGACCTTCCAATATGATACTTGCATGCGCCAGAACAGAAGTGTTTTTTCCGTGTCTTTATCCATATAGATGAACGTCAGTTTGGCGATGTGAAAATATCCTCAGCAACTGACTTACAGATCAACGAATTTGAGTGGAATTGACAACGTGTAAAGACCAAATGCTTCTCTCAGCAGATTCACAGTGTGTTTTGGAAATAAGCTTGTGATCTGCCTTAATTTCATGCCTTAGTGACTGGCTGGACTCCACTGTAGTGCTATTATTTGGGACAGGACACATAGCCTGGTAAAGTTTATGCAGTGAACAAATGTGTATATGAGCTTGTATGCAGTACATGTATAGTGGCTAGGCAGCCAAGGGAATTTGTGATGTCACTTTTGGTGAGTTTAATTTATGTTTCATTTAGACAGTATGATATTTTAATCATTATATACAGTAGGACACAGTCATTCGTCAGAAAATATGTCAGCAGTAATTGCCAGTCAAACATTTGGTAATAATCCTCGGATTCATGCTGTTTGAGTAATCCTGGTACATACATGTGCATGTAAATCAAAATAATGCTCATTGTCCTCATGTCATTGCATGTTCAATTAGCCTCACCTTATTAATTTAAGATTAATGATAGGGTGCTTTCTATTCTTGATGTAATTTATTTACCAATCATGTGTGCCTGGGAACATAGAGCAAAGCAATAGTAATAGTAAGTTTAGTTTATTTTATCGTTTCTTGCAGCTAATTGGTTCACTTTGGATGGTCAGTTTAATCATGGAAGAAGGAAAGCAATTAAAACCGCATTAGCAACAGCAGAAATGCTGGACTTTGGCTGGTCACTATACAAGGGCTATCGTACTGCGTCAGTCAGTGCAACTGGTTTTACAAAAACTTGTCACTTGTTGACCACACAATACGGGGGATTCACAGTAGTGCAACTCCAAGAGTTTGCAACGCTTGACCATTCACATAGCGCGAAATCTGTCGACCCAAATGCACATTAGGTCGACAGGTTTAACGTATTTGGATTGGACAACGCGTTGCAATCTCTGGGAGGCACATTTTTGTGAGTCACCCATACTGTCGTTTTAAAGTAATTATACTTAGAGTTAGACCATCTTTTATTTTAATTATCGCCAGTAGATCTCAGTGTGTTTACATCAGTAACGATTTATCCTAGACAGCAACTGCGACTTGTGGTGTTCCTCGGGAAACCAGACATGGCCTAAGTTTATTTCCTGTCGTGGTAAATGATAGGCTATTACTTTCACTACCCCACTCAGATGGAAATGCATTGCCAGCCGGACTATTGCCGAGTTTAGAAATGTTCAACTTTCTTCATGATTAGAAACGGAAACAACCAATATTTGTTCTTGATTCCAGGAAAATAACATAAAACCAAATCTGGAGAAGTGTTAAAGTAATGCACGTTTCATTTGAAAAATCGCCCAGTTGAATATTTGCATTAGGACTTTAGCCCCAGAGTCTGTTGATAGCCTTGTATTAATTGGAGTAGCTCTCCGGTCTGATCTGAAGCGAGATGTATGTGTCGATCACATTACCTGTATGGCTGCCAAGCGATTGTATTTTTTGTGCGTTCTTGATAAGATATAAACCTCCGTTCAAGACCTCGAAATCGTTTACTTGGTTTACATTAGACCTGCACTCCCCTGTGTGGTCACTCTTTTTCACAAATCATCAGACTCAAAAGACTGAACGTATTCAACAACGTTCGCTCAGAATAATTGTCAGTAATTACTTAGATTATTCGAGCACTCTTAATTGCCTTCAGTTATCATCCTTAGAACAATGTTTTGGTCACTTATTTGTATTTGCAAGGTTTCTTATCTCTTCAAAACACGTGTCATTGCTAACCCCCCACCCTCCCTCAAAAAAGTTCACAAACAGATACAAGAGTTCTTGGGAATAACCGTGGTCTTATGATTCCTTTCTGCCTTATTAACAGATACAAAGAAATCTGCCATCTCACAAATTGTTTGTCGGAGTAAACGTGTCCCCTAGTAAATATGTGTTCCCCCTGCAACACTGAAAGTCAAGCACCGAGACTGTGTAGGCCTTTAATTTTATTTCAACTGTTTTCCCGCTGAGCTTGTAGAAGGAATTTGATTGCTTCCTCCATTTACCACAAAAACGCAGTTAGTGTAATTAACCTTATACACCCAGGACCTCTAATCAGTTTCATGTCTTCTTTGGCATTTTTTCACTTGCATTTGTCAGCAGCAGCGTTGGAAGTCAAAACGGACTTGCGGCAATTGTTACACACGAATAATCCCCAGCGACACTAAATATAACATAAGGCACGAATTTCAGAAAAGGTACCGGCCTCAAGATATTCACAGACGATTACGAAGACAGATTGAATATTTATAATTCTATAATTTCCTGCAATATAATTCACTGGAGGAGAAAGGATGGAGAATTTCATACCACGTTCACTTATCATTTGCTATTTTCTACTTTAGTAGCCAAACCTCATGTTTATTTCTTCAGCATATGTTTACAAAACTTTTTTCTTATGCATAACGCGCATGTATGGTTTCATCAATACCGCCCGGTTAGCCAGTTTCATGTTTATTTAATGTCAGTAAAATTGTAAAACCTATTGACCTTGGTTTGCTCGCCGGTTGTCTAAGTTTATTTTATGTATATGAATTTGGAATTAATTACGTCTCCTTTTGACTTAGGTACGACAGGTTTTTCCGTCTGTTCTTAATTTAAGCATTTTTGTAATAACTTTGCTTTCCTTCATAGGTTTGATGAGAAAAGTAATGACAAAACCATTTTACGTACCAACTAGGATTAAAATACAGGGACATGTTGTTGCACATAATTATTTTGAGCACAGTGCATAGTAATTAAACATTTTTGTGATAACTTTGCTTTCCTTCATAGGTTTGATGAGAAAAGTAATGACAAAACCATTTTTACGTACCAACTGTGATTAAAATACAGGGACATGTTGCACATAATTATTTTGAGCACAGTGCATAGTAATTAAACGAAACACAGTTTACGACTTCTCATGGCTATAATGTAAGGCTGCAAGTGTTCCATCGATTTAATTTCTCACGTTAACATTGGAAACCGTAGATAGAGTTGAAGCCCGAACCTCAGCCTCCCCCACCATATACCAAACACTATATGGCTCCTCAATGTTAGTAGAAAATGTAAAGAGGTTACTGAAATAATTACGATAACACACAAAGTATTGGGAATTTACAATTAACAGACGTATTAGTGTAGTGGTACGCCGCAAGGGAGGGGTGGCCTCCAATATATTTTGGGACGAAGTGCGTTTGCAGTGCAGCACAATGAAGAAAGGACACCGCGCATCCCGCAACTGCCTGCAGTTCTTCTTTATTGCTGACTTGTCTCCCCTAAGCTATCCCTGGGTGTGTTCTAGGTTGTCTGAAAAGTTAATGTACAAAAATATGAATCAAAGATAGAGCGAAAGCATGTGTGCAAAATAGCGAGAAAAGACACAAGTGCAGTCACAGCAAAATCTTGCATTGAGGTCTTGTACATGTGCCTGTACGGCGTATGCAGTTTGTGGGCCATGGAACGAAATTGTGATCGGAACATGAAGGTATAAATACCTAAGTTTTTACTGCTAAACGCAACTGAAACTCATTCAATTTCACCCACCCGGGAACCTTACTGGCACAACAAACCCTACAAAGGATTTATTCACCACGAGCTCTGGAGGAAATGACCCCTTTTTAAATCAGAACGTGGCCATAAAAATATCCACAGCGCGCCTAACCCAGACGAAAAGCTGCAGTGCATGGGCTGCACCAAATTCCGCGCGTCCTATTAACATATGTGTCACCTCGCTATTCCACCGCCAATAAAACGCCAAATTAGTCACGCATCTTGAAATAGACTTAGAAAGATCTTTATTTAAATGGGCAAATAATGTTTCTTTGAGCAATGTTTAATTAATTTTTCTCAAAGGTACTATCTTAAAGGAATTCTGTAGGTGTCCTATTTTTTGTTGAACATGAATACAATGTTTACACTTTTGCATGTAGTGATGAGCTCTAAAAGTATGCTTTTGGAGGGAAAAAGAAATGACGCCTAGACTGGCTATCTGTCGCATAAACTTATGCAGTCTCCCACGTAAGGAAAATCTAACGACCATAACCACGTAAAAGACCAGGTAGGCATGAGGCAGTCAACATGTTTCTCAATATTGGTACAGTTTGGTCTGATTCTACACATTGTTAACATCAATACATCGAAGTCGTAGTGTTAAAATTTGGATTGAAGGCCTCAAACGAGCGACTCGAAGAATGCCGGCCACGATACCATATACGATTTAAATGTAAGAGTCAACCAACAAGAATTTAATGGTCTAGCATGAATGGAATGCACTAGCGATGTAGTTTATTCTAGAGAATTAAGTTTTCTAAAGTGTGGACTTTCATTCCCTTTGATGAAAAAATAAATTTTAAATGTCCAGGAAAATTCAACTTCAGTAAATTACATCAAGACAATGAACCTGAAAAACAGTTCGACTCAAACCATCTTGGGTTTAGGACTTCAAAATCCATAACAGGAGAACCTGACAGAATAATTCGTCGATAATCTCACGAAGTGACATAAACCTCCCAATCAGAGAAAACAGACAGCCTAGAGAAACGTGTTTTAAAATATGCCATCCTTCATCCCACATTTTTGACCACTTTTATTTTACGGACCAGGGAGTTTTTTCTATAATCATGAAAGGTGAGATTTGAAAACTCTTAGACACTCTAATATGCATTTAATTCATTTTTTTTTACATTTGGAAAGATTGTAAAACCTGGAGGTCCTACTTTCCCCCTATTGTATTATACACAGTTTTGGCACTTTGTTAGATTATACGCACACGGAAACATTTTTGTTAGATTAAACACACGCCATGGTTGTTCGTGTTCAATATTGTTCGCATGCACTTACACGCTCACATCTTGACTCGACCAGAGCTGTGTTTAGTTTCTATTTTTGCCCTTGTATCGAAGGGGATTTTGTCACTTTGTAAGACCAAAATACCTAGAGACCGAGCTTTTTGTCTTTTTTTTAAGAGAATTAAGAAAATAAATAACATTTGACTGTAATGCTCTGCCAACATGTTCCTTGAATCGAATGTACACAATTAGCTGCAAAAAATCCAGATCGGCAAAACATAGGTTTTTCCAGGTTTTTGTCACTTTGTAAGATCATCAATGAATACGTTTTACAATGTTCGATAATAACTAACAATATTTAAATCGCAATGATAAAATATCACAAAGAGTCAAAGTAGCAAATACCTCAAAATTGTACAAAATAAATGTACGCCTTGCTAACAAATGATTAAAATCTAATATGCAAGTCAGGCGAAAGCGTGATGCCCTTTCACACGATGAAGCCCAGCCAAACATGTCCACCGTGGCTTAGGAATAGACGTACAGAAAGGGTTTTTTTTCTTAGATGTGACATCCGGGTGCTCAGTCTCTACAAGATTGGCGCCATAGCTCAATGAAATAGGTATTTGGTGTGGTGCCCTATCCGCTTATAGTCCCACTCAGCGGGTCCGCACAACCAAAGTGCGCATGCACAAATTTGTGCTTATCAACAGCATAGCAACAGGCGGTGCCTGATTTTATCCGCTTTGATAGGAAATGAAGTATCGTATGTCTTTGATGATAGGTTTTCAGGGCCTTGAGTAAAACAGTGAAACTTTTATACGTTTAATAAAATATTCATTATAAATTACATGTTTCGGTAGTATTAATTTCATGCACTGCATCAGAAACATGTACGGAAAATTTGATTTAAAAATAACCTCAATATTTGTTTTCTTCACTTTACGAAAGTTTTAACCAAATTTGATATTTTCTTGGTTATAAAAGCATGTTTGTTGAAAACCTTAGAGTATTTGAATCGGTTTCATGCACATTGCAATCCGTAGAATAAAAACTCTTTGAAAGGAGTTTGACTCTGAACTAAATTTCGCGCAAGGGGGTATCAACACAGACATTCTGTAACAAAAAAATCTGTAACCGATCTAATTTATAATTAATGCAGGTCCAAACAAAACTTTTTTCTTACAGTGCAGACTTATTGCTTTGCCCAACGTTTGATAAAAATGATGATATCCTTGTATTAAACTCAGCAGACTTTTAAGTAAAACACTCGCAAGTTGCGGGTCAAAGAGCAGTTTTGTCCGCGCGTTAATGTGTGCTTTACATGTAGGCCTACAAGCTGTGCTGGACACGTAGACCATGACGTCGGGGTACCGTACTGGACAGTAAGCAGTGGAAGCAACGAACAGGAAAGGTCTCTATTTTGACGATTGTAAGTTATTATATGATATCAATACTGAAAAAGTGGTATACCTTTACAGAAAACAATCACCCCCACAGTCTTGTTATACTATTTCGGTGTTAGTAATCGATTCAAAAGGTTTGCAGTTATTTTGGTGCTATATAGAAAACGACTCAAAACAGTTTTGAATTGGAATGCACCGTTCTTATGGTACAAATTTTGTGCGGTTCGAAATTATGATTATTAAAAATTCTATCTGGCGGATTCAAAATGATTGCATGAAGTCATTGTAAGTTGTTTAAAAGGAAAGTTACTAATGTCTATTACAAATCTTAAACATGGAAGAAAACTTAAGCTTTTGGACATATTACCGGTTCGACAGATTGCTGAACACATGAGGATTGCTTACCCAAAACCAAGCAATGTTACTCTTCAGAATTACTGACCCCGATTTTACAGAAATTGACGCAACTCAGCCACAAATCTTCATTTAGTGAGCCCGTCTAGGGCAAAACAACTTAGGCCTAAGTATTACACGTAATTACTCGCAAATACATTTTGTATCATTTGAATTTCTTAATGCAAAATTCATCTTCTAAACACCTCTAAAAGCCTAACAGCGGACTGCCAATTTAAAAACTCGAGCATGTTAATTTACACCACAATGTTGGAACAAATATCCCAAAACCCACAAAATAGGTATTCTTCCTTATCTGTTGTTTGAGCGTTGTTCAAAGCATCATATGGCTGTTAACAATCGGTCTCTGGTCTCCAGTCTCGTCAAACTGTTTAGAAATCGGCAGCCTCGTCGTGAGTAAAAGCGACCTGCAATTGAGGAGATTTTGAAGGTGAAAGTAAACTGCTTCCACATAAAAAATCCCCAACTGCGTTGTCCGTCTGTGGGTGTGTTGGTGAGCGGGGGTTTAATAGGCCTATTTTGTTCTCACAGAAAACAACCACTCTTATTAATAATGCTGACCAGTTCTTACAAAGTACATAATACAATAAAGATATATGCCCAGAAATATTCCTGCACATTGGGCTCATATCAACTGGACATTCCTGAATTAAACCATCTCAGCTCCCTGGGGAGTATTCTAGCCCAATGCTGCCATTTTAGGCGCAAATGGCTAAACAAACCATTATTCACCCATTTACTCCTGGGTGGTGAAAGGCACGCAGGGTACAGTGACTTGCCCAAGATCACAACATGCTGCCACTAGCTGGATTCAAACCCCCGACCCTATGATCAGAAGCAACAAGTCCTAACCACTACGCCACATGCCACCTCTAGCATCTTTGAAATGAAAACAGCACCCAGGCAACTCTTTACTTAACGTGTTGGGCATGTCCAGAGCGTTTCATTTCGGTTCTGGGTCCGCCATGGGGCCGAGTTGAGTTTTGAAAAAGGACCAGTCGGGTTCTGCTGTGGTGGTGCTTGGCCAGGATCTGTGCAGGCCAAGTGGATCTTGTGTGGTCATGTTCAGACCATTGGGAAGTTGCAAACCCATTGACTCAGACTTGGCTCTGACAGCTGAAACGTCCATTGTGAAAGCATTTTACTCATTTGTGTAGCCAATTTTGTGAATGGCAATTACGGGTAACCTTTGAAGATGGCAAAAGATGACGTATTAATTTGACCTATCCATTGCTATAAACCAATCTTGAACAAAAGAAAAGATGTTGGTCCTACTTACATTGAAGTTTCCGGAATTATCGTCGGTCATTTGCAACATCTCGTTGACCAGCAAACGGTCCCCATTATTACTTATCTTAAAGGTCCCCGTCACACCTATCCCACATACACAAAATTCAAAAGCCTACTCCATTAATTCCATTACTACTGCTTGGGACTGGCATTAGGGTATTAAACAAAACCATTTCATAGAGAAATCTAAGTACCTCCAAAAATATTTCTATAGGCGAATTTATTCCTTAACACATTATCGTCAACAATGCGTCTCGTCTGAAATGGTTTGTATTCTACACTTATTCATGTGCAAACGTCATTGACTTATATAAGGAACCCATCCTAAAGCATCCAATAAGGAATAGTCGATTTTTCGGTGCTAGCATGACCAGCATGCCTTTAGTCAGACACTCAATGTTAAGATCTTCGACATCATTTAGTTCCTCGCGACTCGAAACATCCCCGCACAACCGAAGATTAGCAAAATTAGTTTGCTGACTATGCAGTCAACAATATCAGTTCTGATTCACTGGGTGGATTCCAAAGTCGAAATACATGACAAAATTTCTCCTCATTCAACAAAAATCATCAGTAACAATGACTTTGATTGCCCTTTTTTCGGAATGATTGATAACTAAGCGACAGGCTGATCTGCCCAAACCATTAAGTTGTAGCAACAAACCATAAATGAGAGGGAATTTGAATAGAACGGTCACCTACCTTCGAATGTGCGGTTCCACATCTTCTTTGTCACTGCTCTGCCATCCCTTACGTCACCACCCTCTGCCACAATCTCATTGATGACGTCTGCATACATCAGAATGGTATCATGAAGGGTCGCAGCCAGAAAGTTATCCTGCAGTTGGAAAGCACCCTGAATTTATTCTTCATGTGCGTTTGTAGTGTATTACCCCCAGCCTCGAGTAAACAGCGACAGAAGATATCGGTTTATATAGAGCAACTCCTTATACTTGGATAGCACACTACACAAGTCATTTCTATACCATGTATTCGGTGTTACATTGTTTCCTACGATTAGCCTAATGAGGGGGAAAAAGCGATCAATATGGTGGCATCACGCTCAACGAATTGCTTGAACTTGATGAGTCAGGAAATTGGTTGAGTATGTTTGCAGTGAGATCACTGTGCAGTCAGATAACTAAGTGAAATTCCAGGAAATTCCTGCCTTGGATTTTGAACTTTTGGTTTTGGCCCTTGTTGTTGCTTGTAGTCACTGTCGCCGGCCTAAAGTTCAGCACTGTAGTTAGAAACTACTACATATACAAGATGGCCTCTCTCTATGAAGGCTTTACAATTTTGAATCTTGACTTCAAAATAACCACTGGAGCCAAACTGCTCCAAATGGCATGGAAATAGCCAAATGCAACAGAGCTCTTGAACCCATAGCGACGTTACCATCACTAGAATAGCAGAACAAGTGCCCCCGGATAAAAGATGGCACACTCCTTTTATATACCACTGCATCCACCATTTGCACACACACCCAGCACAAGCATTCATTCAAACAAAAGACCTCCTTGGCTTAAGAAATAACTTACCCTTGTTCCCCCCGGTACAACTCAAACCCAAGAAACCAAAAGTCCAAAATGCTAATTACACGTAAACGAAGTTAAGCAGAATGAAAAGAAATAGCCCTCTAACTTTAGTTGGTATTCAAAACTGGGGATAAAACATTTGCACATGAATACAAGACCTAAGTTGGCTGAGCTCTGACAACCAGATTTTATTCAAATTTAACTTGCAAATGGCTTATTGACCACTAGAGACCATGGTTCTAAACCATGGTTCGTTGGTTCTAATTTGCGCACAGAGTTTTAGGGCAACAGTGGTAAAAGATTCCCATAATTTCGTGGAAGTCTAAACTGCGTTCTCAAAGCAACAGAGGGTGGCATACCTCGATCTGAGCCTTGCCGTACAAAGTCTGCTGGCGTTCCCGTAACTCGCTTTGAAATTGCTTGTAAGCTTCGTCCGGCTTTGGAAGTTCTGGGTGCAAAACCACCAGCGCCTTCATGGCTTCTGTCTCTTCCTCGTTGAGATTTTGAAACTGAAACGGGTAGAGAAATGCAGATTTTGGGCGGTTGGTGCAAGAGACAACTGCTTTTGAACCGTCCTCACATATCGGCATATTTGAACTGGATATTTGGAATGACAGCTGGACGGTGGACATGACCGACTGATGTGACACTTTTTAAAGCTGAAAATATTTCTACTTATACTAATTGTCTTGAATTTTGTGGCTCAAACCTATATTCTTTTGTGATGTTTTCATAAAGATGTAGTTCTACGAAGAAGGATATTTTTCTGCAATATGTCTTATACTGTAAAGTTTCCCCACATCACAGATACAAGGTCTCATTTGTTGAAACTGAAAAAGTGTGTATTTGAAATTCAATACGAGGAAATGTTCGCAGTTTGGGGTCCGGCGGACTCAAGACAACAGTCCTCAGTTTCATTTTTAGTATGACACAGCACGTGGGAGTCGGACTAACTACGACTGTTTGCTGCTGTATAGCACGTGCACAATAAAGAAGGGCTCAAAGCCTACCAGTCGGCGTTGGTCTGTTCTCTGACAACGATGCTGATTATCAATCGGTTTCGTCTCACTCTTACGATGAGAATAGTCTTGACAATGACGTCAACAGCACTGAAGCCGTTTCGCCAAACCAGTTTTAGTCTGAACTAGGAAGCAGATGCAGTTATAAGAATGATGGTATGGTCCAGGGAGAACATGACAAGACTTCAGGACCCCGACAGTGTGTTTTATTGCGCAACCTCGTGCACGATTACTGAATGGACTGCGCCGCGCGGTGTGATTCAAAATAACCCGCCAGAACTACTCATATCGTGTCATAAGTTTGGCCGATTCACACGCTTCCCGCCTCCCTCGATGATTTCATACAGATGATGACTTGTTTTAGTAATCCAGCCCGGGAGATACGGTTCTAAAAATCATTTTAATAATCATCGGATGACAAGAATCCTGTTTATTTTAGTTTGGCCTAAATTGACACAAATATCCTCCATCGTTGAACAACATCTTTAATAAATTTTGTTTAATTTTAGTGGCACATACGTCTATTGTTCAAAGACCCACTAAAAGGCATAAAGCATGTGGTTTCTTACTTTTTCGTGTATGGTTAATAAATAGATCAACTGGCTTCACCATCGGCGACAATTTTGTGGCAATTAAATGATGCTCCCCCCAAAAAAAAAAAATTCCGACTCCCCACCAAAAAAATATCCGGATATGCTCTTGTAGCTAGTTACCTGGGAACTCGTTTGCCAACTCTCTTTCTCGATAGGGTACCAGTACAGAAACGTGTGTGAGTCCGCCTTGTAGCCCAGACGGTAGGCGTGAACCATTATGTCACGGACAGGGGAGGTGCAAATAAATATCACTGAAAACCAAACAAACAAACAAACAAACTGATATCGAAAAGGCAAAAGAGATACCTATCATGTGTGTTGTTACACAAAAGTGCAATAGATACTACTGTTAGTAGGAAAGATAGGTAGCTGGGCAAATCAGTTTGTATACAGAGCTGCACCTTTTTTCCTTTGATATCCCGATCGTGCTGGACCTATGATGTGTTGTGATGGTGAATGGATAGTGTTGTGAAGTTAATCTACCTATTCAAGATCAACTAGTCAAGCACGCATCGTTCGCACATGCGCTTGCACGTGGTTGAAGCTGCTCGTAGGAATATTTAGGATCACCGTGGCCACGGCGGTCCACACATGGTGGTATTGTTTACATCTAGTGCAATCCAGTCACGTGGGTAAAAACGGTCTATCATCATAGGAACAGTAGAGCATGCAACTATAAAGGCTCACGTGGCCGCCAAATTGCGGGCAAATATACTTTTGTTGCACAGGATCAGCTTGGCCTAATTGCACAATGCTGTTTAGTGTGAAACTAATTCTGCGCTTACGAGGCACCGTTAGCACAGAATCTATTTCATGGCTCCGTAATCGAGGATTCTACGCTTAAAACGCTAGCGCAGAAATTCGGCGCTTTATGGGCCGATTTAAAATGGCGATCGGTCGCAGCCGCCAGTCACCATTTTCGAGAAAGAAGACCATGCATGATTCGCGACCTGCAAAATCCTTTCCTCAGAACAAATTTGGACCAGGTACAGATTTAAACCTGAAGAAAAAAACCCTCGTTGTTAAGTTTGTTCAAAATAAAGGGTTCTAAAAAGGTTTGTCGCTTTTTATTGTAAGAGGTTGATAAAGCAATGTCCCTTGCACTAGTAAACGAGGAACATTTTTTCTTCGGTTTTACGCTTCCAGCCTACATTACTCCTAGTAGTAGACGGCAAATGCCCTTTTTTCAGCAGACGATTGTAACACGCGCGTGCGCATTGACAAATATTTCCCGCTCACCGTAGGTAGCAAGATTTTTTTAGGCCGTGAAAGAATTGGTTGCTATCGTAAGCGCCGATTTTCGCTTATGGTAAGCAAATTGACCCTGTGCAAAGGAGGTTTCGCCGTGGAACAAAAGAGCTACCTTGCAATGGGTTCCATGCAAAACTTCGTTACTATGGGCCTCTACCTACTGTCTCTGCGTAATGGCGCGTACGCCTGCCGATTCGTTTCCAACAAAGCTCTGTCAAGGAGAATGGACAAGGAACTGTAGATTCTTGCATGAATCTACAGTTCTGAGTCTATTATCTGACTTAAACTATTTCCCAAACTATGTTTTTTACACGAACATGGAGGCCCAAGTCTATGACGCACTTGCCCTTAGCCCTCGCCTGAGTGCACACCTTTGTTCCATTAATTAATTAACGTGCACGAGTTTTGCTAGACACATACTCGCTTCTGTTTCTCTTGCGCCTTGGAGTCATTATCACACGTGTGTCATTGCAGCCAAACCTATCGGCCTAAAACCGCCACAGGACTCTATGAGATTGAGGGATGCTATATCAACTTCATGAGGGTATTTTTGCAGTCGACACTCAGTGCTGGATATATACCTGTACTCTCTTCATCTTGCACCTTGGATTCATTATTACACGTGTACCATTGCAACAAAACCTTCCTGACTAAAACCGCCACAGGACTCTGTGAAATTGAGGAATGCTATATCAACTTCACGAGAGTATTTGTGCAGTCGACACTCAGTGCTGGATATATATACCTGTATTCTCATCATCTTGCACCTTGGATTCATTATTATACGTGGGCCATTGCAACAAAACCTTCCTGACTAAAACCACCACAGGACTCTGTGAAATTGAGGAATGCTATATCAACTTCACGAGAGTATTTGTGCAGTCGACACTCAGTGCTGGATATATATACCTGTGTTCTCATCATCTTGCACCTTGGATTCATTATTATACGTGGGCCATTGCAACAAAACCTTCCGGACTAAAACCACCACAAGACTCTATGAAATTGAGGAATGCTGTATCAACCTTGTGAAAGTATGGTTATCGAACCACTTTACAAACCACTCAAAATGAGCTTCACTGATAATTACATGTTCTTATCTGTGAATCATTCCCAAATGCCCCTCACTAAGATTGCTGTTTCCTTGGGAGACTGAGCAACTTGGCATTCA
Organism: Acanthaster planci; assembly: GCF_054643075.1. Lineage (NCBI taxonomy): Eukaryota > Metazoa > Echinodermata > Asteroidea > Valvatida > Acanthasteridae > Acanthaster > Acanthaster planci. Next base: position 7,935 of record NW_028257836.1, on the reverse strand, counting down.
AATGACGATGCCAATTTTGGAGTTCAATAATAACATTTAAGAATTTCTATATAAAGCGCACATTTCCACCTAAAATTACTTATAGCGCTACAAATATTAGAAATACAAGAAAATTTACCGGCCAGCTTTTCAAGCATGATTATATATATGTGCCGGACCGTACACTCGCGGACAAGCGATTCTAACAGATCTGTCACCTCACAACCGGTATGATCTTGGAACAACTAGAAGATATACCCGAGTTTGTGTCAATTCAATTAAGCTATAATCCGACATTATAAGAAAAGAGTGGGCAAAACGTAGAAACAGAAAAGTAGGCAAAACACATCAAAATAATTCCTCATTGAAAGGTGAAGAGAAAATTCAAATCCTTGTTGAAAATTTTGCTTTATAAATCATTGATCGTGAAAACACGAGGGATACCTACCTATGTCATTTTCTTTGGAGAAAGGCAAACTTACACAATAGGGCCGGGATTGGGCGTTCCAGTTAAGCTATTACGAGGCCCAGTCAAATCAGTCTCCCGACAGCACAAAGGCATGTTATTTTTGCCCAAGCCAACTCTTCGGTCACACTTTGTATGAGCGAAACGAGGGGAGGCGTGGACGTGAGGATGCTTTCCTGCGTTGATACCGAATTCCTAAGACAATAACTGTAGGTTTCTTATGAATCTACAGTTGTTGTAAACAACAAAAACCATCGATTCGTAGCGAATCTACCGTAATTGTTTTGATACCATAACTGTAGATTTCATTAGTTACAAATCCACAGTTTGCTGTAGATTCATTAGAATAATTTACACTTTGATCGAAGGAGTGTCGTCACAGAAATAAATGTAGGTTAAAGAAAAAGAAAGCAGGCAGGCATACACCAGGCAGGGGTTTTCTATGTCTTTTTCTTCATCTAGCCAGAATAGATTTCGTTCCCAAGGCGGGGTTGAAATCAAAAAAACGAAAAAGACCAACGAAAGGTTTTCGATGATTTACCTATGAAGTACGATGGAGATTTGGCCTACAAGGGTTTTACAGTTTTGGACTAGTAAGAAAGGGAACATTTCTAGATTATGTTTATATAGTTGTCAAGCAAGTGTAGTGTTAATTGGTACAAGAGTCTCATGATAAAATTATTGAAATGATTTGGCTCTGGTGCATTATCGTTGCAATATTGTTCTTGTTTGATTAATGTTTTACATCTGAGAATATACAAGATTTGAGGCTTGGAGAATTTGGGGGATGGTATCATCCTCACTGAAAAATTTTTTGAATTAATAGTCAAATATCAGCAAAAATAAAATATAAAAAAGGTTGCACACTGCTTACAGACCAACTAATTAACACGGGGCCGGACGTTTCAATAGTATCAGAATCTGTCCCAAATGTCAAAAGCTTTGAGACTCTCCTATCGAAACGAAGCATTCACTACTGGCATGTGCATTTGATGTGAAATATAATATTTTCTTGATGTGCAGTCCAGTCTATGCTTGAGATATGAGGATATGTCTTTGGTAAAGTAGTACAAGGAAGGTTGTTTGGAGAGGGTTCTCGTTGGTAGGCTCAACCCCTCACATCAACAAGCAAAATTCTCATGTAAAGACAATCCTAAAATTTAAAACATCCTGAGAATTGAGAGTTTACCGACAGGTAATCTGTTTGAGTTGCTCAAAAATGTTTGACAGGAGCCTCAACCCCCAGAGTGCCTTCATCGTAAAGAGCCACACTCACCATTACTCCACGAGGCAGCTTCCCTCAGTGCCTGATCAAGAGTGTTATAGTTGTCAGCGAAAACCTCGATCACAGTGACCCAGCAGCTTGAAGGGCAGCGGTAATAGAGGGTGGAATGCTGTGTTCAAAGAAACGCGGCCTCTCGAATCCCCGTAGCACCACACAACTTTGCTGTTGGAAAATAGAAGCTAGGTATTTGCTCACCGACGTCGTCGCGGGGAATGTGCGGGTCAGAGTTGCGAAACGCGCCTTGTCTGCAAGATGAAAAGAGCTTTCAGCGGCGGTGATCACTGGAAGGTTCCAATAAGCTGCCATGTCAGCTACGGCTGTCATTTCACCGCTCTTGGCTGGACCAAGGAAAGCATCTACACCATGGTCGTAGTACATGGACGCGGCTAGTGCCCCTGGAGACCGCACAGGGCGTGTGCAGCACTCATCGGTGCTGATGTAGGACATGTTAAAGTTCTGGTACTGACCCGTTTCCAAGCGTTTAGCGACGGTCTCAAAGGCGATTTGGGAGGCTGGAAAAAAGTAGAATGTACCAATAAAGGTGTCATGATGGGGCGAATAGTGCAGCATGCCCACTTTGACATCAACAGTGGCACGAACTACCACCAAGAAAAGCGAGAATGTGTAAATCAGTGCTACAGACATTGTGCCCGTGATTACACCCTCGTGCTATAGCGATGCGTTATATCTACCTTTTCCTTTGGAAACACGTGGCCGACTGTTAATGCCAACTTTTTGCTTTTGCAGAGCAATGACTAAATGAGTTCTTTTTGAATGGTACCTGGATTTTTTATTCAAATCCCCAAACATGCAGTGCCAGGCCAGCTAAATTAAAGCTATAAATTGTTGGTCTGCATATTTGCATAAACTTAATATTTACATATCACCGACTTGTTAATTTGATCGAGTGAGACTAGATTGCCCTTGCACACTAATACGATACGTTGAGTAACAAAGTTGTAGCGACGAAGTTTTAGCAATAGACCACGTTGTGTTTGATGTTGCTTGGCCCAAAGGCAAACATGGTCCCAGTTTAAGAAAAACACGGCAGGACTGTGTCGTTTTATTTTCTACCTTGAACTGAGAGAGTGTTTGTCTGTAGGCCAAGCTACATCAAAACAAAGCGGTCTATTGAAGCGTGTGATACTGCATGTACTATGTACATGTACACTGCACGTGTCAGTGTTCTGGCGATGACGTCATCCAATCAGCCTAGGAGCGCAAACAGGCAAAAGGGGATCTTTTGTGGGCGGGGAAACGTAGGATCTTTGTATTCATTTGGGGGTCACAAGTAATGGGGTAAATATTAAATCGACGTGTTTTTGAAATGGTTACGTATTTATTATTTTTTGAAAATACTACACGTGACCTACATGTTTTCTATTTCTGTTACACTTTCACACTGTACTGTGATGTGTCTTATATAGACCTCATGAGTCCTGCACGCAGCTGGGTCGCGCTATACGTTAAGTGCATATCGCAGGGGCGGATCCAGGAGTTTTTCCAGGGGTTGTCAGGCCGGACATTTTTCAGTTGTCTCATTTTTGCGGACAAACACAAACGATGAAACATTATACATAAAAAAGTTCTCGTTGTAAGATCAAAATGCAACCTAAAATGTTTCATCATGCTCAGCCAAAGCAAACCTTTAGGTCGACACCTTGGCTAGTCATGACATTGCCTGTGTCACTAACGTTTCGAGAGTTCCTCAAGGTCATACCAGTTCCATTCCCTCTGATGGAACTTCAGTCTCCACCGGACTTCACTGTCACCACCTTACCCAGCGTACTCAAACACAACCAGACTGGTTTTGCGATAACGCTGATATCTTGCTCTCAGCCATGGAAGCTTTGGTCAAGCCTTGCGTGGCGCCCAGATGCTCATTTTCAACGCGAAAAAAAGCAAATGCAAGTGGCGAAGCCATGGGCGCCTTTCTATTGTGTTCCATGTGTGCCAAAGGCCTTGGCCCACACTTCAGCGATTTTTCAGCGTCGCTTTTTTTTTCGGCATCCCATTTTTGTCCCGCTATAGCATTCTTTTTCGGCGTCGTTGTCTCCAGTCGTCCCATTTGGGGGCATTGGATTTTTTTGTCTGTTTCGATTTTTTTTCGGTGTGGCATTGTTTTTTGGGGTCGCATTTTTCGGAACGGCATCGCATTTTTGGCAAGGCGTATCTTTCTTTTAAAGAGCCTCAGATAAGGCCAACTGTTATTGTGTCGCCTTCTTGCATTACGTTGTACGTCGCGTAGTGCCGTCGCCCGTCGCGTCGTGCTGTCTTACATCCTTCATGGTGTTTATATAGAGGATGCCGACACTGTTTTCTTTCACTTCCGTCCCCTGTCCTTGCAAAATACATGTCCTGAGTTGCAGGAGTTGATTTTCCTTTTTTCTTGTTTCCTCCATTCATCAATTTGAATTAGTTTCTGTCATATTTATTTGAGAAAAAAATGAAAAAGAGCAAATAGAAAATCAGTGTATGTAGGAACTAGTCTCACGTAATAAGTGTAAGCCCCAAATTCGTCACAAGCAAGCACGTACTAATGATTGATGTAATGTATCTTAGAATGGATTTACAAATAATTATTAGAAAGATCAGAATTAGAGCTGGAAAAGTTAAAACGTTATGGCTGACGTTAATGTTATTCGTTTCTTGGAGACAATGTTGACAGTTGTGACGGTCTTTGTAATTGTATTAAGTTTTTAAAAGTCCCCAAAACAAAAGCACTTTTTTCAAAAACTCACTCTATATGAAAACAAAACGTTGAAAAAATTATCCTATGCATAATACATGCAATTGTTTCATGAATACGGCCTGGCTTGCCAGTTTCATGTTTATTTAATGTCCATATGTTTTCTAAAATAATGAAAAACGTATTAAATGCAACGATTTCTGAGCGTCATGACCTTGGTTTGCTAGCTAGCTGTATATCTAATTCTGGTCCCCAGTGTTGCATGCCGATTGAAATAATTACGCCTCCCCGAAACTAAGGTTTATTCAGATCGACTGGAGTCGCTCTTTGGTTTGCTTTGACTCTGGTACGGCAGTCCAAACCCGGTGTTAAGTTAAGATACTTGCATTTTGACCCACAATTTGTTTGACTCACTTTAGCAAAGCATTGTTTTCATTTGTTTCAAACATTTCTGCTTTGTGTGGTAACTTTGCACGTTTTTATAGGTATTTCATTCAGTGCATCCATAGTCTTGAAAGGTAAGACCTCCTCACCACCTGTGTCGATTCTGCCAGCTTCCAGTGGCGGGACAAATTCTATGAACAAACAGCTGGAACCTCCATGGGATCCCCTATATCCCCGGTTCTGGCTGACATATTCATGGAAGAGTTTGGGCAGATCGCCATCGCCACAGCAGACCACTGCCCAAAGATCTGGCTCCGGTACTACAAGGAATAATCTTAGTAATCATTTTTATTACGGGGCAGCTACAGGAAATAGATGTCTGATATGAGAGAAAACTTCAACTTCAGTGAATATGATCAATATGATGCACACAAAAAATAGTTTGACTCAAACCATTTTGGATCAGGACTGTAAACTTTGGAACAGAAGATCCTGACAGTATATGTAATACAATATTTGATAATCACTAACAATATCACTAAATCTCACAAAAGGTCAAAGTAGCAAATATCATAAAACTGCACAAAACAAATATGCCTTGCTAACAAATGACTCTCACAAAAAATGTAATATGGAAGTCAAACGAAAGCATGATGCGCTCTCACACGGTGAAGTTCGGCCAAAAATGTCCACCGTGGCTCGGGAAAAGACGTAGAGAAGAAAAAGAATTCTTGGATATGACATCCGGGTGCTCGATCCAAACAGGATTTCCGCTGTAGTTCATTGAATATGTGTCGGGTGTTGGTGCCCAATCTGTGCTTATAGTCCAACTTCACACGTCTGTACGTTCATGGATTCAGAACCAAAGTGCACATGCGTAAACTTTGTTGATATATCAACAGCACAGCACCAGGCGGTACCTGATTTCGCGTGCTTTGATCACATTATGGGTCTTCAGGAAATAGCGCAAGAGTAATAAAATGTTTTCTGACAAATTGAAAATTCATTACGCATTTTCTTATACGCATCTTCTTAGTAATTACGTGCAATTCGTCAGAAAGTATTTAAGCACTCCCATTATTTTTCTCTGGTAAGATAGGTTTACCTAGCTATAAAAGGCAAATTTACTGAAAACCAAAGAATGCCTGAATCGATTCATGCAGAAATTTTAAATCCGCAGTATATAAATTTTGCAAAAGGAGTTTGAATTTGAACCACATTTTCACGCCAAGTAGTATGAAACATACATTTGTTAATGAAGGAAAAATCCGTGACAGATCGAATTTATTTATGTATGTCCTAAAATCTTATTCTTACAGTACATGGTTAATGATTTACCAAAAGTTAAAAAAGGATGTCCTTATTATACACTGATGTAACGGCGGACCTTTTTAAGTGAAAGACGACAAGTTGCGAGTGAAAGCGCAGTGTATCCTCAAACACAATTTTCTGCAATTTTGTACTCTTCTTCAATCTAATGAAATCTCTTTCACTTTCCTATATGGTTAAATGCATTTAAACATGCACTTTTCTAAACACTTAAAATTATCCATGTTTTCATGGACAACTGAGAGAGCTGTTGCTGTGACGTCATCCTGTGAAGACATAGGCCAGTGTAAAGCTCTTTCAAGGGCAGTGTTGAAATAAATGTTGTTGAACATGTATAAACACGGTATGCACCAACAAAAAGTGTAGATTGAGATTTCCGCCCATGATTTGAGCGCACCGTTTGGGCAATATAATTGTCAACGATTCAAAATGACCCAACATGTTAAAAATTCTATCCGGTGGATTTAAAACATGAAATCGATGCATGAAATCGATGAAAATGATGTAAAAGAAAAATCACTGATTTTTACAAATCTTACAAATGGAAGAAAAATTAATCCTGTTTGTGGTTTCAAGTCTATGTTATTGTTAGGTAAATTAGTCTGCCTCATTTTGATATTCCAGAAAGTCGGTCTTTAAAAAAATTGTTACAAACGTCGTCTCCGATGCTCGCATGACAAGAAATCGTTGTTGTCTGCTTGGAAATAAAGTGTTCATGCGCACTTATAATGAACGTTGTCTCTATGGGCCATGAGCAGGTGTAAGATGACACTCACAACATATCGACGTTTAGATAGAAATCATGCAAGATGGAGAGGACAGGAAGACATCACGACGTGAGGGGCGACGTTAGGACCTGACGCACAACGGGACTAGTTCGAGTTAACAGGGAACAAATTTTCAGTTAGGTAGAAAGGGTACATGCAAAGTGGATAACCTGCGTTGCCCTGGATATCAAACATGACGTAGGCCTAAGTGTAAAGGCGAATCCTTGGAAGAAACATCCCGGGGTTTCAGAAAAGGAAATTTTCCTATTCATAACAGTGTGTTCCCTAAACGATAATACAAGAGAATAGTTTCCATTTTAAGGATAAAATGTCACATGGTGGTTTATATGATTGCCACAGATTGCCACAATCTCATTGATAATGTCGGCATACATCAGAACAGTATCGTGGGTGGCAGCAGCTAGAAAGTTATCCTGCAGGTAGAAAACACCCTGATCTTCATGTGCGTTTTTAAATGTATTACCTCCAGCCTGAAGGAAGGAGGGAGAGAAAATAACGGTTTTTAAAGACGAGTGCATTATACAAGTCATTGACAAATTTACAAATGCCTTGAAATAATCGGTGTATACTTTAGCACAGAGCTAAGGAAACATGTAGAAAACCATTTTTCGGAGAGTAAAGACTGTCCATTTTAAAGAAACAGCTTTCCCCCCTGCGTCTGCACACTTATGGAATCAAACCCTTCTTTCGGAACACTGATTCCGGCACGGAACTATTTTTGAACAGATCCCGTAACTTTGAGATTAACTTTGGACAGTAACTTTGTTCCCGGGGTCACTTCAGTTTTGCTTTGTTCCATTAGTAACCAACGGCTGTGCAACTCTCTTCCGCTCCTCGATTGGATCGCACAGTGGAAAAATCATTTATAGCATTTATTGACTGATCCGAAGACGCCGTGGTGGCATCACGCTCAGCGTTCGTGTTTGAACGAGATGGGAGTCAGGAATTAATTGAGAGTGTTTGCAGTGACACCGCTGGAAATTCCATAGGTTTTGTGCACAAATATGGATGCATC
>NW_028257835.1:0-37381 GCF_054643075.1 Acanthaster planci | reverse complement strand
TAGCTAGTTCAATATTTCAAAAGTGGTTTTATGCACAAAATGAAGTACAACAATGCACAATTTGAAAAGAGGGTCATTTGAAAACATCAGTACGAGTGAGTGAGGTTGTTTCTTATCAACGCTGCCATATGCCAACTCAAAACACACTGAACATGTTTAAGCTGGCATGACGCACTACGTGGAAGGTGCTTTGTTCTCAAATGACCTTGCCTTGAAGTAATGTGCACTGCCAAATTGGCTTATTGTACTATGACTGGCATTATTAAGGCCAGATTTTTAGATATTGTGTGCCTGTGAGCAGATGCTGGAAAAGTATGCGTAACAGGAAATCAGTATGTTTTTACAAACCCATCTTTGAAGTGCATCCTGAAATGGGACATTTGGCCAAGGACAGTGACTAATGGATCTTCCTTGGAAACCCCCATGTGGTAATGGAAATCTCTCAATAATGCCATGCTTAGCCAATCTTATGGTATCATTGTTACAGTATGTACGGTAGATTATACATGTACATGAGCGTGCATGTATATGCACTTGTACTTTTTAATATACATTGTACATGTAACAGGAAGTTGGTATGCTTTGTGTTTGGAAAGAAGAATTTCTAAAAGTGTATCCTGAAATGATGGGTTTCTTGGCCTCCCGAGGGGCATTGCACATGCACATTGCACTGTACATACTATGTACATGTAGATGTACTGACGCATGGAAGACAAGTTTGGGCGTGAATTATGGTTTGATATTGCTTTATTAACAATGCACACACACAGTACAGTCGTACTTAAACTACATGCACTAAGATCTCGTCACATACTGCCATTGGCTGTACACTGTGGCGTTCATGGTCTGTGACATCCCGTACAGTTATTTTCAAGTGAATGGTTCCCTCCATACTGTTAAATGTAATTGGCAACATTGACAACCAGCAGTATGGCAATGGCCCAAGGCCCTGGTTCCAAATCGTTGCCAAACCCTCTTTTGTTCAGGCGACATTGGTCCAGCTATGGCTAACTGTGGTTGTCGCTCAAACTTACCCCGTAAATTTTTGAAAAGGTTCTTGAATTCCATCCACAAGTATGCCTGCAGTGTTGACAAAAGGAGAGGTTTGGCAGACATTAGAGCACTGGTCTGTTAAGAGCTCAGTACCTGTGGGTTAAAGGTTTGTGAATATTCAGATAAAAATAACATGTGCACTCTACGTTGCGTGTATACAAACAAATGTGTACATGTGTGTACATACCGCTACATGTATGTTGTGCCAACAACATCCAGGGTTTTTTATTGTGTTGGGCATAGTGGTAGGGGAGGGGAGGCACCTGATTTGGCCCCTCCCCCCACCTGACATTAGAAAATTTTTTTTTTAAGGAATAGAAGGATGTAAGGCATCTTTCTTCAGTGGAAGATTTGTTGTTTTTAACTACATGTAAAAGACAAAAAATTGGGACGGTCATTTCAACAGAAATTCTCATTTTGTATCCGTGGACTTCAAACCTGGATACATCACTGCCAAATGCACATCAGTAATGCTTCAAATATGGGTAAAAAATGGTCAAGGATCCTCTGCCTAAGATACGCTCACACATCATTATAACAATGTTTCAAGTTTTTGATTGAGGTTGATGATGAAAATGCCAGGAAACAGATCAAAAAGTAAAAATAGGGTGACCGTTAATCAGAAAAACAAAGAAAAGTATAAATTCAATAAATCTGGACAAGACTGAGCTCTGCCATAGTTTGTGAGCCAACTACATGTACATGTATATGTTTACATGTATGTATGAAATGAATATCTTTGATCTATCCCCAATTCCAATGTCTCTGATTACACTTCACAGCTGTCCCAGAAAATGCACAGTTGTCTGATTCCTGAAGGCAGGAAACAGATTAGAGAGCAATCCGGCCTGTGGATTGTAATGTACAGTACATTGGAGCTAGTAATTAGATTGTGTCAAGTATTTGAAGGTTCCGCTTCACCTGGTGTTTGCCCCAATGGAAGGTACATGTACAGTCCATTTAATGGCATGTCATGTATAGATGTAGGCCTACTGTTTCTTGTAGGAAGCTGTACACACGTATGGAAGGTTCATTACATGTCAAACATACATGTACATGTATTCTCCCGCCCCTAAAAAAATTGCGACAGATTAGTACACCTTGGAAATTCCTCCTTTTTTGTGTAAATTCCAAATATCAGTTTTGTGTACCATTTAAGTACCCCACTAGGACAACCAGTGTTCCGTCTGCGGTACATGTACTTCCTATTGTTCTGGTATCCCAGAAGGCACCATAAATGCGTACACGAGAACAAATATTCCCACCAGCATACAAGTGTAATGTGTATGTACCAGTGCTTGTGTGTTTAGTTGTTTTTGGTACTTGTTTCAATAACCATACTCACTGGCGTTACTCTGTGCTGTACACGTATTTCTTGCACACTCTCTGGCACCCCAACAAACCATATACAAGTATGTGGGCATGTTCATGTGTATGTGGCTGGTCATTCACATTTTTGTTTATGTTACTGGCATTTGGAAAATATCAAGTTACACGTAAGTTTTGATACGAATTTTTTGCATCATTCAAATCTAAAATGTACTTGGCTTGCCCTTGCAGTAACCGCAGATGTAAATGTCGGGCAACTGTTACCCTCAACACCAAAGGAATTGCCCAACTCAAGATTCTAAATTATGAGTTCACATCTTACATGTACATGTACATACCTTAGTTCACAAGGTTAAACTGAAAGAATTTAGTCTTCTTTTTTTAAAATTGAAATTAGTGGTAATTTGATACATTATGATGTCAAGCAAAGTTTGAAGCTTGAAGAAAAGTCCCAAAGAATTATTGTAAAAAGAGAGCCAAGATAAACATTCACAATATATATACAGCAGGTGATTCAGTGGAGTCTGGTCACCTGAATAATGGATGGTACAGATAGGATATAGTTACAGCATTTATCACTAATACCATAGATCTGGCATTACATGTAGAGGTTGTAGCTATATCAGGAAGAGTGGTATTGAATTTCACGTTGGTACCCAAAATAGTTTCCTCTGCAATTACACATATCCTGTAAAAGGAGAAAGTCCAGTGGTCCCGCATGTGGAGTTGACAGCTATATTTAAAGCAGAATTTAAATTGTACTTAGAGCAAACAGAAATCATACATCATGTACTGATCTGTGTGTATTCCAGACTCTCCGGCAATTCATGTAGAATTTAAATATTGATCTTGTGACATTGATCCACGAGATTGCAATTCCCTTTTGAATACACCAAGAATCATACGCTTGGATTAGCCATCACATGTTGCAATGTACGGTACGTGTGGACAACATACATGTAAACATTTCAACATCAACCTGTATCCATGTGAACCACAACTTACAGGATCAATTAATGCATGCACATGTAGCTAGTTGCACATGTACCCAATTTCATGGATGAGATGACTGCTAAAGTGTGAAGTGGCTTTGGGTCATGATGTAGAAGTGTCAGCAATTTGATCTTTTGGTTTTAGTGCATGCAGTGTAATACTTTAGTCCAACTGTTCTACCGGTGGTGTATTGACATGGGCTTCTTCAACAGGTATCATTGGAAGAACCCAATACAGATATTCTGTGTGACATGCCTTGTGAGTTCCAGTCCAGGGATACCCCAGGAACACTCCCATGAAATCATGTAGTACTGTATAGGGCACTCTGACTGTTCCATGTGACCTGACTTGTACACATGTATATCTGCCATTGTCATACCTGTAAGCAAAGACTGTGGCAGCCATGTTCAGTATTTAAATGTACCTGTTGGTATTAAGCGAGCCTTCCAAACTTTGATAAATGGTAAAACCTTTAAGAAAAAATGGGTTGTTTGTGGCAAAAATGTTGACTGATGTGATTTTTTATAATGAAAGAAACTACATGTATATAGGGATTATAAAGATGAACAAAGAAATTGACTGGAGTGGGAGTCGAACCTGCGACCTCTGGAATACCGTACCATGATGATTTTTTATACACAATATTTCATAGTCAATTATATATATAGTCAATTGCAGAAGTTTAGGACCACCCATACAAAATGCATGAACCTGAAAAAAACTAACTTTAACCAATCAATCAGGTCAACTTATATTTATTGTGTAACCTTAGTATCTTGGTTACACAGCTACAATGTATTTGACTACATTTCCATGATTCGAAATGGTAACAGTCTAAGATTTAGTGTGCCCTCCTTTATTTCTGATTACTAAGACTGGCTTTTTTTACCCGTGGTGCCTTACAGGCAAAATGTCATACAAGACCTGCCTTTGCAAAAAATTTCATTCAAATGGGCATATAGCACTACACTGATGTTATGCACCACTGTAAAATCATGTTAAGTAATCATTCAATGAGATGTAATGCAGGCCCAGTGACAGAAATACCAATAAAATTCCAGGGGGTCTTAAACTTTTACAAATGACTGTACATAGACTTCAAAGTTGTTTTGCATGAAACTGAGCCTCATTGTGTTGTTTACAAAGTGTGGTGCATACATGTACATGTAGTTGCTTACCAAACATTTACCTACAACAACGGTGGCTGATCTGGGGGAAACCATGTGGTCTTCTCCTCTATCAGTGGCTGATCTGGGGGAAACCATGTGGTCTTCTCCTCTTGATCAGTGGCTGATCTGGGGGAAACCATGTGGTCTTCTCCTCTTGATCAGTGGCTGATCTGGGTGGGAGAAACCATGTGGTCTTCTCCTCTATCAGTGGCTGATCTGGGGGAAATCATGTGGTCTTCTCCTCTTGATCAGTGGCTGATCTGGGGGAAACCATGTGGTCTTCTCCTCTTGATCAGTGGCTGATCTGGGGGAAACCATGTGGTCTTCTCCTCTTGATCAGTGGCTGATCTGGGGGAAACCATGTGGTCTTCTCCTCTTGATCATTGGCTGATCTGGGGGAAACCATGTGGTCTTCTCCTCTTGATCAGTGGCTGATCTGGGGGAAACCATGTGGTCTTCTCCTCTTGATCAGTGGCTGATCTGGGGGAAACCATGTGGTCTTCTCCTCTATCAGTGGCTGATCTGGGGGGAAACCATGTTTGTCGTCTCTTTTAATCAGTGGCTGACCAGGGGGAAACCATGTGGTCTTCTCCTCTTGATCAGTGGCTGATCTGGGGGAAACCATGTGGTCTTCTCCTCTTGATCAGTGGCTGATCTGGGGGAAACCATGTGGTCTTCTCCTCTATCAGTGGCTGATCTGGGGGAAACCATGTGGTCTTCTCCTCTTGATCAGTGGCTGATCTGGGGGAAACCATGTGGTCTTCTCCTCTTGATCAGTGGCTGATCTGGGGGAAACCATGTGGTCTTCTCCTCTATCAGTGGCTGATCTGGGGGGAAACCATGTTGGTCGTCTCTTTTAATCAGTGGCTGACCAGGGGGAAACCATGTGGTCTTCTCCTCTACCAGTGGCTGATCTGGGGGAAACCATGTGGTCTTCTCCTCTTGATCAGTGGCTGATCTGGGGGAAACCATGTTGGTCTTCTCCTCTATCAGTGGCTGATCTGAGGGAAACCATGTGGTCTTCTCCTCTTGATCAGTGGCTGATCTGGGGGAAACCATGTGGTCTTCTCCTCTATCAGTGGCTGATCTGGGGGGGGGGAAACCATGTTGGTCGTCTCTTTTAATCAGTGGCTGACCAGGGGGAAACCATGTGGTCTTCTCCTCTTGATCAGTGGCTGATCTGGGGGAAACCATGTGGTCTTCTCCTCTTGATCAGTGGCTGATCTGGGGGAAACCATGTGGTCTTCTCCTCTATCAGTGGCTGATCTGGGGGGGAAACCATGTTGGTCGTCTCTTTTAATCAGTGGCTGACCAGGGGGAAACCATGTGGTCTTCTCCTCTTGATCAGTGGCTGATCTGGGGGAAACCATGTGGTCTTCTCCTCTTGATCAGTGGCTGATCTGGGGGAAACCATGTTGGTCTTCTTCTCTATCAGTGGCTGATCTGAGGGAAACCATGTGGTCTTCTCCTCTTGATCAGTGGCTGATCTGGGGAAAACCATGTGGTCTTCTCCACTTGATCAGTGGCTGATCTGGGGGAAACCATGTGGTCTTCTCCTCTATCAGTGGCTGATCTGGGGGAACCATGTGGTCTTCTCCTCTATCAGTGGCTGATCTGGGAGAAACCATGTGGTCTTCTCCTCTTGATCAGTGGCTGATCTGGGGAAACCATGTGGTCTTCTCCTCTTGATCAGTGGCTGATCTGGGGGAAACCATGTGGTCTTCTCCTCTATCAGTGGCTGATCTGGGGGAAACCATGTGGTCTTCTCCTCTATCAGTGGCTGATCTGGGGGAAACCATGTGGTCTTCTCCTCTATCAGTGGCTGATCTGGGGGAAACCATGTGGTCTTCTCTTGATCAGTGGCTGATCTGGGGGAAACCATGTGGTCTTCTCCTCTATCAGTGGCTGATCTGGGGGAAACCATGTGGTCTTCTCCTCTATCAGTGGCTGATCTGGGGGAAACCATGTGGTCTTCTCCTCTATCAGTGGCTGATCTGGGGGAAACCATGTGGTCTTCTCCTCTTGATCAGTGGCTGATCTGGGGGAAACCATGTGGTCTTCTCTTGATCAGTGGCTGATCTGGGGGAAACCATGTGGTCTTCTCCTCTTGATCAGTGGCTGATCTGGGGGGAACCATGTGGTCTTCTCCTCTTTTGATCAGACCCTACAGGAACCAGATGGCCAAACTTTGGTACTTTGAACTCGCTCTTGCTAGCTAACATTTTGTCTAATGATAATGGCTTAAAATGGGTTGCCTCTCACGAGAGCAGTCGTCATGCCACCACCCTATTCTGTGCTCCGATCTGACACGGGAATGGAAGTTTTCCATTGGTGGATGTCATGTTGATTGATGTGTTTATTTCTTTCTTTCTTTTTTATTTTGTTTTTCAGTGTTGCTCTTGCAATTTACTACCACATCAAAAACAGGGAGTCTGACCGACAGATGGATATATTTGATGAGAAGTTGCATCGGCTTACGGTAAAGGTCATGCCTAGGGACAGTTACCGGTACATGACAGTGCTCAGTCAGTATAAGATGTTTGTGCTTATATCAGAAATGTGCCATGGTGTGCATGCATCTGGATATTGTTATGACAGTGTGTGTTTTAAGCAAAGTGTACCTTTTAAGCAAAACCCAATTTTATGTCACACGGCCAACCACATCCATGTCATGGAAGAATGCTTAAGCAGCAGTATGATGTTGTTTCTGCTATAGTAAGCACAAGTTCTCTTTGAAATTGGACCTATATTGTAAATCTTAAGATCGGTAGTGGACTGTGAAAGCAGATTGTATGCTGGGTAGTGGAATGAAATACAGTAAGACCCAGTTCTTGGTTCAATTTCTCCATCATTGACTTCAATCTTTAGCAAGTCACACTGACCTGTCACACTGAGAAAACTCTACTGCAAAGGGCTGCCGGCTAACTGCTCTGACTTACATGTAGAAGCATTGCCTTCTCTGGCAAAGAAGAGGCACATGTAGAAGCTGTACATTTCAACAGAATTTGCTCCAACCTTCTTTTGCAGTACAAAAGTTTATTAAATCAACAGATCTCTCCATTGTTTTGCACTCCGTTTTAAATCTGATGGTGGTTTTTAGTTCACTGAAAGGCGCCACCATGTAAACAAAACACATCGTTGTGTTTACAAGTTCTTATTTCCTTCATTCTTTTCCTGTCCAACCTACAGAAAGATCCATTGCCAGATGACTACTTCAAAACCAATCCTGAACACAAGCACATTTACAGATTCATTCGGATGTTGTTCAACGCTGCCCAGCTGACTGCTGAGTGTGCCATTGTCACATTAGTAAGTTGTCAACTCAAAGTGTCATTGATGATACACGATTTGGTTGTTAGAAGCCAATGAACCCATAAGCATCCAGTCAGTTTCCCCATATGGTTTATTTGATTTTTTGGTTCCAAAAGCCGTATCCTCTTTTAGTAGTCATTGTTCACAACTTTAAGGTTTGCAACAATGTTGCCAGTGTGGCTAATTTGTCTGTGGGTTCAGTAGAGTTTGACAAATGCCTCCTGAACAAAGATGGCAAATGGGAGAAGCCCTAACATAGGGCAGGATAGCTCAGTTGGTAAAGTGGTGGTGTGGTGATCTGGAAGTTGCAGGTTCAAATCTCACTCCAGTCAAAGGCTTTGTCCATAAACAGTGACCATGTGATCATCTTGTCAATTTTAGTTTTCACTCCATGGAAGGACAAAAGATAGCACGTTTTTACATAGCAACAACATCTCTGTGATGGGGAAACACTTCATATGGATCATCTGAAATCTTTCCCATTAGGCTGTCTCTGTTTGCAAGGGACCGGACGTGCTTGTGGTCAGAGTGGATGTGGTTTATTTGATTTCAGTTGTTTTATTTGATAGCAATTTGGTTTGGGGCAAGTACCATCATGTTTATAATAACCTTTGGTAAAATTTAGTAGACCTCAATTGTGGTTGTCATGTTTGTTGCCATCAAACTGCTATGTTATAATACGTGTAGGCTTTGAGTTACCCAATTCTTGGCAACATCTCAAAATACAAGCAGAAGTGATGTATACACGGGAGGTCCAAAATCTTATTTCCTAAAAATTCATTTGGTTAAAGTAATCATGGCAAATTTAGTCACATATTTGCATACTCTGTAATGAAACTGTATTCTTGAAATTCAGGTGTATCTGGAGAGGTTATTAACCTACGCTGAGATAGACATTACTCCTACTAACTGGAAGCGAATGGTGTTGGGAGCAATCCTCCTAGCATCCAAGGTGTGGGATGATCAAGCCGTATGGAATGTGGACTACTGTCAAATACTGAAAGACCTGACTGTAGAAGACATGTGAGTGGTTGATGGGCTTTAATCACAGTGGTTAAAAGCCTACTTAATATATGCATGATTGTGAGCAAAATCACTGTATCGGCCCTTTGCCAGAACTTTAGTCTAATGCTGACACAAGAATTATACCATTAGTCTCAAAAAGGGTAGAGTTTTCATTGAATTTTATTACTTGTGTTTGTTACCGGTACTTGGTGATTCTCTCGGTTTCACACCGACGGCCAGCCATAATTTGTACTAGCCCCAGGTATCGTCTCTATTCAAAGGTCTTGCTTTCTGTCCCCACTCTCCATTCTGCAGGAATGAGCTTGAGAGACAGTTTCTTGAGATGGTGCAGTTCAACATCAACGTTCCCTCCAGTGTCTATGCTAAGTACTACTTTGATCTGCGTGCCCTGGCAGATGCCTACGAAATCTCCTTCCCCTCAGAGCCACTCAGCAAAGAAAGAGCCCAGACATTGGAGGTACTGTACCAAGAACACTGAGATTTCTCACAATAGCATACATTTTCTCCTTTTTTAGTGGGAAAAAAATACACTAATAGTCAGCAAATCTTTTACACTGTCAGCCACCTTTGGAATATCAGAACTATCGATGATTTTGTTGGGGTGACTGAAATTTGAAATAATGAAAATAATTATATTCACTTTCATCATTTGTGTAGGCATGATTAAATGTCATACAATTTTAAACTACCATTTGGGTCAAAGGGTAGTTTTACTTTGGCTTGGGGTTGGAGTTTGGGTTAGAGGATTTGATTTAGGGTTTTGGTTAAGTGTTTGGTTTTGGGGTTTGGTTTAAGAGTTTAGGTGGCACTGAAGAATAGGAGAATAGAATAAAAGAAATAATAAGGTTTTCATCAGGGTAGCAAGTTTTTGGAGTTACCAGATCCATTTGTCTGGTCAGCTTTTCTCTGAATCTTTGGTTTTGATGTAAGACAAATTCTACCATTAAAGGGCTCTGTGGTTAAGAGAACAGGTTAGCCATGACTTGTTTCATTTAAATGGGGTCAAAATTAAGAGCGGTCCGCTGGCCCGAGGCCACAAAAAATTCATCCCACCACTGCATTCTCCTAAAACAATGGCCCGGTAGAATAGTGGTCATTTGAGGAACATTGCCACGTCTTCAAAACTTTCATCACATTTTATGACTCGTGTTTCAAACCACCGGCGCAGCACTTTTGAGTTCACGGTATTAACATTCAATGCCACATGGACATGTAATGGCGCGACATTCTGTTCACTGCATGGTCGTGCATACAGCTCATACACATGTGACAGGTGCCTGCCCTGGTATGTTGGCTGGTATCATTTTCTAACAATGCCAGTTGTACGTTATCTCCCATAGACACAATTGAAACCTTTACAGGTTGCGTCGCGTCGAGTCTGATCATTAGTACGTGTAATATAACCACCAATTAAATTTGTGAACACAAAAAAATACATATACAGACAACAGATCAAGTTCTGTGAATTACAAACTTGTAGAAATCTTCCTGTGACATCAATTTTTGTTAATGTGCAGCTGTAGAGTTGCGGGGGTGTACTGTGAAATTTACCATGCAATTTTGACCAAGATGCATGGAGTGGTTGCTGCTTTACCATCATGCCCTCTTTGGCAGTGGTGCGGTGAACAGGAACCAGTGAAGCCTTGCTTCTGTGCATCGAGCAATATTGCATGCATGTCTTCACCACTGTGATAACGAAATGCAAAGGGACTTGTGAAAATACTGGCACTTCCCCACTGGCCCTGTGGGCCACCAAGAGATGGCACTTCCCCACTGGCCCTGTGGGCCACCAAGAGATGGCACTTCCCCACTGGCCCTGTGGGCCACCAAGAGATTGAAGTTCACTTCGACCCCTGTTTAAGTTTTCTGTTGTTTATTATCATTATGATTGTTTTTTCATCTAGTATCATTTTTATGTCCATCATCCCAGGCTATTTCAAGGCTTTGTGAAGAGAAGACGCGAGACCAAATGTACCAGGACCTGAAGCGTTCTTCCAGCATGGACGGCATTCACTTAGGCCCCAAGTTCACTGCTGCCATCATCTCATGACACCTGCCTTGCAGAGTCACACATCCGTCTGGATTCGAACCAGGGACATATAAAAGTGCAAGTACCTAAACAAAAAACTGGCATTTTGGTTTTGGTGAACCAGTTTTTATCTTTGTGGCAAGGCAGCTCCCCTTTGATGTTGAAGATGAAGCAGGTGGGGCAGACATATCAGTGTAATACTTATCTTGCCAGGTCGACGTGGAATCGAACCAGGGACAAAGGATGAAAGTTGAGATGCTCATGGTGGTCATAAAACAAGTGACAGAGTGTCTTGACATTTGAACTGAACATTTTCTTGCCAGCTTGTAGATTGTGAACATGTTGACCCATTGTCCCTTCCCCCTCCTGCCCAAGGACATCACAATGCTGTCATTGGTATGCTACAGATGACAGCTACGGATGGATGTCACTGAGTGTGATGCCAATGTTGTCAAGCTATCAGGACATATATTAGCTAAGCAGATTAACATTTGGCATTGACACCAAAGTACCAGCTAAAGTGTTATGCGATTTGTGCATGTCTGTTAGCTGGTTCCCATGACTCGTGTAAAATCATCTCCTTGTCTACAAATATTTACGTCCTAGGGTAATATTCATTTATCTCACCTTCCAACATGCATCTCTTACCCTTCATGTACAAAAATCACAATTGAATAAAATAACTAATTCTGGATCATCCAGCTAGAACGTAAATGTTGTTTTAATATGAGAAAGTGGTGTATTCTTCCATGTGTTACTCACAGATTGCTTTATTGCATAAGTGGCTGTGACTAGGCTTACTACGGAGTATGTTGGTGCCATTGTAATGTTTGGCTTAAAAAAATTGTTTTCACACTTGAACATTGCAGAGGGTGTTGAAAGTACTCTTGTTAGTGGGAAGTTGAAGAAGACCCATTATAATGAAGTATTCAAATTAACGCCAGTTAATGCCACCTCAAGCAGAAGCACCCCCTCATTGGCTGAAAAGACCCATATTGGTCAGGAGTGTTCATTTTGTTGGTAGTGATGAGACAGTAATGCATGCATTTATAGTCGTTCGTGAACCAGTGAAGTTCAGTTCCGACCAAGGGAACCTCCGTTGCTGAGAAAATTGCTCCCTCTTTTGGTCCAGCTCGAGGCTCATGGGGCCATGCATCAGAACCAGGTAACCAAGGAACTGATGTGAGGAACTGGCTCCAAATTATACAACCTTGTACCCGAATCTATGCCTTAACCACCCATAAAAATGTAGTAATTTTTCAAAGAAAGGAAGGAAATTTTGAAGACACAAACCGGGCTCATGAAATATCAAAAGAGATTTCACATTTTATACCTGAAAGGTTGTTAATGATCATTTGGGTGAAAACCAAATTGGCAGTTTGGATATAGGTTCACATTTGCATTTTCTTTTTTCCCCTGAATTCTGCCGTAAGGTTTCTTGTACAGTGACACAGGCTAATGGCATTCCTGCCATAATTCCAGTCACTTCTGTTTTTGATTCATATAGAGCTTTATTCAAAAAGATCAAAGTTTAAAGAAATGATTTAGCTTTAAACCTAACAAGAGTATTAGTAAACACCCTCCATAAAACAATTACTATTACACAAATGCACTTCTGGTATGATGAATTATGCCAGTAGGTTGGTAATATTGAAAGTGTTTACATCCATAGTCTTGTTTTTGATATTGTTTGAGTCAGTTTACTAGGAATTGACGGGTACTTCGTTGAGTAGTAGATTGAAAGAAATGGCTTGTATGGTGTCCAACTGGCCTTTAGATCCAATCCATTTCAATCTATATTGTGACCTCATGTCTGGTGTTATCAGTGTGTGGCCTTTCCATTTTACTGCTGTGGTTACCTGCCCTCCCTAGGGCCACAGGCCATGCAGTCTAACCACCTGTGTACCTTAGTCCACCTGTTCTTGTGTTTGACTGTCCGGCTGGCACCATCTTGACATTGTCACTACATGTATTTCAGGTTTGGTTGTGTTCTTTGCAGTCACAGGTACAATGTGGCTGTCAGATACGGCTATCTGTCCACACGCTCTGCCTTTTTTTTCCAGCCATCTGGTCATTTTGGCCACTGATCACTGTGGAGCCATGTGGCCAGGGAGATCATCGGTCAACTTCTGTCACTTAAACTGCTAGTCAGTGGTCAAGTGCAGCCACTTGCCCATCATGGCCATTTAACCGCTGTGGCTGGCTTTACCAGTGTTGTCCCCTGTATGGTGTGGCCTCACGTGTGGCCATAAAAACCTCTCTTTTTAGGTGATCATTCTTTGACCAATTTAATGATGTTGTCCTTATATATTCCAGTAGTTCACACTGTAAAGTACATATATGCACAGAAAAATAACCCCCAAATCAAATCTTAATTTCCTATTAGATCATTAAACAACCTCGTGACTGTTTCCCTTTTTTTGGAGGAAGGAAGAATGCAGAATGGGTTGAAAATGTTCAAGCTTTTTTAAATCTCAGAAAATATCTGAAGTGTTATCAGTTAAAATAAAGTGAGGGAATTATTTTATGTGCTTAGTGTATCAGTGTAGGACTTTTTTGATTTCAATGTTGTCAAATCAGACTGAATCTACAGGACATTCTGTCCAGTATGTAATTGTGCTCTCATTTGTTTACAAAACATAAATGTTATTTTTTTATTTTGTAATAATTCTTTTTTTAGTTTCATCCGTGTACAGTGACCACCAGCACAGCAAATCTGTTTATTTTTGTGTTCATTATTCCAAATCTTCAAACTGTGCCCATCTGGATTGTAGCATTTTGATGTAGATAACACTCCACAGCTCAGCCACTATACTCTGAATATTGTTGTAGACAATGCTACACGTATATTGGTTCAACAGGTTTCCTAGCCCCCCAAAGCCCCAAAGAGTTTAGCTTTCATAGTATTTTATTGTGCCATTGTACTGTTTTCTATCTCAGAAATCTGAGAAGTTCAATACAAGCTGGCAGCTTGTCTCGGGGCCATTACTTGCTTCAGCAGGGAAAACCTCCTTGATTGAGAAAAAACAATTTGACCAAATTGTCACCTGTTTCATGAAGGGATGGGCGTCAGGTGTGGTTCTATGGGGGGGGGCTCTAGCACCCAAAACTAAAAATCTGACAGAGCAGTAGCAAAAGTTAAAAGGTGATGTCTGATATGTCTGATGCAAAGGGTCTAGACATTGCTGATGCTCAGGAGCTGCTGGTGACATTTTCACGAAGGGATGCAAACATAGTCATGTGCCCCTTGAATGTGAACAAATGCCCAGAGCTCTTAAGGGCATCGAAGTGAGATACATGTAACTGAGATTTACATTTTCACAAAGGGACAGGCATTTTTGTTACATTCTTAGCCATGTGTGCATGAATATGGCAGGACTTATTGTGCTGAGAGCTGATCAGCTAGCATTTTTGTTTTCACAAAGGGACAGGCATTTTTAAAAATTACTATGAGCTATAAAATCACTCGTGTATACATTCTAATTGTTAGCATATTATCAGTGTTAAGCTTTCCAAGAACTGTACAAAGCTTTTAATCACAGGAAGTTGTTGGAAAGCTGTACTTCTCACAGTTTTGCAAATAAGATAAATTTTTCTTGTGTTGTATTTTGAAAATGTGTTGTGCATTAAAATCAGCTTGCCTGTCCCTTCGTGAGAACAATGCTTAAAGCCATACAGTTGTTCCAGCATTGATCCCTACTTGACGTGAACAAAAAACTGAATATTTGTTTTTAAATGTTTAAGTTTTGAAAACACACTGATTTACACCTTTCAGTGCAAGGCAGGCTTTTCTTTCAAAGTATGAAACCGATCTTCATGGGGGATTTTGCTGCCATGAGACCTTTTCACCACTTTCTGTTTGTACTGGAACTCAAAAGGGTGTGTCTCCAATGCAGAATGAGAGCACTTTCTGTTCAGATGAGAAATGTTAGCAATACTTACGGTCCATGTGCGCGTAGTCAATAACTACACTTTGAAAGTATTGAATCCAGCAGTTTTAAATTTGAAATCCTGCATTTAAACTGTAATTCAACATTTTAAATACTGATTGAACAATTTCAAGGAAAAACACTGGAAGGCAAAATTCCTATCCGTGAAATTTAAGTTCTTATGCTTTTAATCAGCCCTCGAATATGTTATTTATATAGAAATGCTAAATATATCCAGCAAAGTTCTTGGCACATGACTTGTGAGAATATTTCCATACATTACTTGCTCCCCCGTTCAATCATGCATACAGATTAATCATGAATATGTTTTAATAAATTTTTTTTAGCTGAATATTTTGCAAGTGCAATTTTTTAAAACTTGGTGTGACAAAAGCAGGTGATACATGGAGATAACGTTTCACATCATAGAACATAAATGTAATTTTCAAGTCAATCATGGCAAGATATTTATTTTTTGTGATGGTATAAGTAATTGTCCTTGGTTTGACATATGTAGAATATAAAGTTTTACCCAAATGTTCCCTGTATTTATATAATTATTTTTAAAAACTCTGGTGATATTGGTTTGTTTTTTCATAACTAGAAACTTACAGGTTCGTCTCCTTTTTCAGGAAATTTTGTACAGGATTTGTTTCATCTTCTACAAAAATGCTCAATATGTTTGTCACACCAGTCCACGTTGTAGTCAAAACCATTGCAGGTTCATCACTAGTTATCACTGCTCACCCTGTTGATTATTTTCTGATTTTGAGAAAGGTCTTGTGACTATATTTGAGGGGCATGTGATGGGACTTGTGGTGGATTTGACTCAGCACTGACACCAGTATTAAGTTTGCCTGAAAAATAGTGGAGGGAAGGCTTTGTTCAAAATCTGGGTAAACTGAAGAATCAGATTAGTAGTCACAGCAGTATCTGAAACCTAATGTAATCACAAGCCTTTTTGACAAAGCAGCCAAGTCAGTCAACTAAGTTCCACTTGCTGGCTGTGGAACTTTGTTGAACTTGTTTGAAGTATCCAAATTGTAGTTATAAGGATTTCTGGTATGTAATCTTGTATACACCTTAAAAGAAGTAAAGAAGGCTGTGATGTGTCCTTGCAGTCACACCAAAGCTAACCACATCAAGCCTACATATGTACATGTTGTGTAGTTTATTGTTAATGTGTGTAATACATGTTTCCCACTTCTGCTCCATGAACCTAAAACAGGAAAAGCTAAATACAACCTATTCTTGCAAAACCTGGAAAAATTTGCATAATTCTGGAAGTATCAATATTCCAACTTAATTTGGCTGATTCCCTATTTCTTCAAAGTGACTGTGAACAAAAAGCTCCTTGTAAAAAACTCTCATATATTGCATTCTATTCATGAAATTCAGGAATGATGAGGAATTTTTGATCACCTTGTAGGCAGTAAACAGAATGTTGGGTGATCAGTCAATCAGCATAACTGTGTTTTGCTATCAGTCCATCTTGTACGAAATCTCCAACTTAAATTCCCTCCCGTTGAAACTATCTTCCATGGTCTCTTATTTGAAAAAGCGATTGGCCGATGGCAGAATTATCAATAAATTGTGCAATAAGATCAACATATTGTGCAAAGTTCGAATGATCCTGCAGATTAATCAATCACGCCAACAAATATAAATTGTACATTGTTTGAGATATGTGTTACTTGGAGAATTTCATAATGGGTTTTCTTTGAGATTATCTCTCTTGGCTATCTGGGAAAGAGCCAGGGATGAGCAACCTCAAGGATACACTTTGATTTGTGACAGATATTTTAGTCCCATGACAAGTAACTTTAGGATGAAAGACATACCTTACACTGATTGCATAGATTGTACAGGGCTAGGGCCTTCTCTTTTTGTACCACAAGGTCTGCTTTTGTTATTGCAGGAAATAAGCTGTATGGTGTTTGTACGTAATGCCAGAACAAAATGTTAAAAAGGGACTCAACGATTCTTTTACCTGTAAGACATGGGTAAACTGAGAAACTCAGTGTTTCAAGTTGATTTAATTTTCATGCCAGCAGCCATCTTGGAAAAAAAAATTGAATTTTGTATAGTGAAAAGAAATTGAAAACAATTGTAAGTTATATATTGCGCTGACAATGGCCTGAAAGCTGCTTTTGGCCTGTGCTCATGGTTGTTACCAAACAGGAAACACTTGAGGGGACTTTGATAGACATGATAGAAATCATTCCACTCTCATTCTTGGGGGGTAGGGAGGAATTTGTTGGATATTGCAAAGTCAGATGAGATCTATTAAAATCAATCTACTCCATTAAATTGAATAGTTGTGGCTATGTGAATCGCTTTTGTTTCCACTGGAGGTAACCAAGCCTTTCATGTGGAAAGAACATTCATTTTTGGAATGTGCTTTCTTTAGTTCACTCTGTAGATTTTTCATGACCAAAATGTCACTTATCTTTCCCTGTGCTTGTAACTGAACACTGAAGCTGGCTTTTTTTTTTGGTTCATTTTTTTGGGGGGTCAGTGTTACTTTTAGCTGAAGATTACGAGTTGAACCCATAGGCATTTACCAGCAACAGGTCAAGTGATGGTGGAACAAACTGTGTAAAATTTTGAAAGGAAGTTTTTTTAAATGTATTTCCCCACAAATATTATTTATGTTAAACTGTACACCTGTGAATAATGGAAGGTAATAAATTAATTCTTTGGTAAGCCGTTTGCTTGAAATGTTACTGACTTTTATTTGCCCAGGTTGAATTTTTCTGGGTTTTGGGGGAGGATTAAGACTACATGATCCACAGGTCAGTTGTAGTTTGCGAAAAATTGACAAACTAAATCAGCCAATTTAAAATTCATATGATACATTCAGCTTTAATGTTTCCACTGTCTGCAACACAAAGCATCACCAATGAATTTTCCCTCGACATCAGACATCGTATTTGAAACAGTTTCTAGATTCTGGCGCTTAACATAAATGAGTAGAAATTTGTATGAGTAGTGACCAAATTACCATTTCTAGCTGCACATGAATCATGAGGAACTGGTAACATCCAATGTCTGTCCAAGATCAATCAATTCCAGAGTAAAGCTACAGGGTACTATTTATTCAAAATAGTCCTGGAATGAGTAAGTACTATAAATTTGTACTTACTCATTCCAGGACTAACCCACCAATAAAACTCAAAAGACCCCGGGTGACAAAACTCCAAAACAAAGCAAAGAAAGTCTTCATCAGTGTACGTATCCTTGTTACAGCTATGTACACATTCCAACTTCAATTCAAAATCATTTTCAGCTGTACAGCCATCATGGGCAGTAAACATCAGTAAACATCTCATCTCTTTACAGGATAAAGTTCAGTGCATAACCACATGATTACCACTGATTCAAAAATACTGAAGCTCAAGTACTACAAAAGACTCACTTTTACAATCATTCCAGGACTAAACCCCTCCCCTAACTCAAAGACCCCCACAAAAAAATCTCACTAAAGCAAAAAAGAAAGTCTTCATTAATGTACGTTTCCTACTTGTTACAGCAACGTACACATTCCAACTTCACTTAGCCATGTAATTCATTTGAAGTACACTCTAATTACAATCCATAATTAGCAGGTTGGCCTCCAATTTCAGGTTTCAGGGTCACCTGCACAGGGTGTAAACTACCGTTGAAATCCATGGATTAGTATACACTAATATACTATACTGGATAAGTGTGGTACCACAGAAGTTCAGACTAAACCTAAAAACAACTTTCAAGAAACATCAAAAGCCTCTGGAGAATGTCATGACAACAGCACCCTAACTAACCAAAAACCCAAACCAAACTGAATTTCAACTAATCCTAAGCTAATTTACAGTTTCAAGCAATTAATTCAGGCATTCTTACAAATACACACGATCCAAAAGGCTAATGAAAAGCAGTTTCAAGCAAAAACTCCAGTTAACTATTATGCATAGTTAACTGGAGTTTGCATCACAACCTTTGGATCATATGTGCCCAATGTCACTTGAATGATAGATGGTTGGAATATCTCTGTATTTGGAACCTGGCCTTTAGGTACACTATCACATAATTGGTTATCAATACACTCCTTTGTGGGTAAAAAAGCGAATAAAAAATGTTACGCCAGCTGGTATAGACTAAGAAACATCAGTGCAACCAATGGCAAAATGTGAATGACAACAAGATTTTACAAAAATGCTCTTACAATTACGATTGTTCAACTGAAACTGTATTACATTTGTACATTACAAAGAAACAAGTGGTTAACCTACGGGTGTCACCCAAACTTGCCTGATTGGTCCACCCTCTGCTGTATATAAAAGGCATTCGCAACAAGTTCCTAGATCTAGACTCTATGATAGCAACATCAGCAAGTTTTTTAGAGTCTGAAGACCAAACTAGCCCATGGAAATGCTAACAAAAGCTTCAACCTCCTGGCTGTCACTGTGATATCATGGTAACAAGTCTCACTAATGAAGTAATCTAGAAAGCAACAATCCTATTGAATCTCTGGCATGCACATGCATATGGGGTTCATTTAACTAGGTTTTATGTGCAAGTTACTAACTAGCCTTTACATAAATGGAAATTCATCTTTCCAGTATGAAATTCCTCATTACTCTTTTTTTTTGCAAATAAGAAGTTTTTAAAGTGGAATTACAAAGTATCAATACTCCCTATCATTTCCACTTTCATTTTTGAAATGACTTTTTAATGATAAGAAACAAATAATCCTGTGAATGATGTATTTTGCATTTCATATAGACTTGCCCATACACTTCTACACTATACGTCTTTCTATTCCTCAGAAAATGAACCTTGGCTCTTGAGAGTCTGTAGTAGCTACCACAAATTGCATGAACTGCAGAATGACCAGATGGTTACATCAATATTTCCACATTTGTGACATTTTGTGGTAAATTTTTCAACATTAGGGAGACATCGGTCATTAGGGAGACATTTCAATGTTTCCCAAATGCTCCAACTACCAAAAGGAGGAAAATTTTTACTGTCCACATTTTGAGAGATGATAGATTAGGGTCTGAAAGGAAAACATGCACAGTTTGGTTAAGATCGGATTAGGGAATATTGAATTATGGGACGGTAAAGTTTGAAAAATTTTGTGCACGTTCCTATGGGAATGTCTTCCATGTGACCCATTTTCGGTAATAATAATTTATAAAAAAAATATAGCATACATGTATCAACCCAATAACCAAGTGACCTTATTCTGGTATCACAACATTCAACAATAGCACATCTATGTATTTGTTTTTATATTCATCTTTAATTTGATTTGACTCATGTCATTTTGACTCATGTCATTTTGACTCATGTCATTTTGACTCATGTCATTGATTCCACTAGCAAATTCAGTCTTTACACAGGGATTGTAAATGCAAAAGAGTACGCCAAAAAGATAGGGATACCTTTGAACTTGGGATAAAATAATGGAGTACATTATTCAACACAAGAAACTACAAATTTCCTGGTGCGTCAGTATTTACTACTGATAAAACTGCAATACTTTACAAAATCTAATTTGCCAACTGAACACCAAACTAAAGTACATTTATAATCTGTTAATTCTCAAACCTTCATGTTACATTCCTCACCGACATTTTCAACTCTACTATTGACTACAACTAGCTAAAAGGAATGTCCATTGATTCATATACATCATAGAACTATCAGACAATATTGAAAGGTCTGTACAGCACACCTCTTTATACATCTGTTGAACAGATCTGTTACAGGTAACTTGCACGAGACTGTGTGCATCTGCAGTGTCTCTGGATGCATTATCAAGTTAGATTGGCAAGTGTAGGTGTTATTAGTAAAGGAACTGTGATTGTGACACAACTATAAACAAAAACAATTCAGCTTTTTTAAACTCTTTGTGAGACGACTGAAAAATTGATGAGCACACTTTTTGACAGTTTTTACCTACAATCCTGGCCAAATCTCATTGGGACCCCTCTCAATATGCACAGTCTAGGCTCCAGCTCTCGATCACAGCATTGACCAGGGGAGTGGAGAACCTTGAACAATTTTTGCCAGGATGGCAATTGATGGGCAATACCAAGACAGCATCTTTAAGCCAGACAGAACCAACACTGGACACACTGACATATTTCAATGCTACAGATTATCAACTGACACAGGAAGTGTTTGATAATATTTGAAGTAATGAGCTCCACCAATTTGTTATTTTCACCGCCATTTCTCAGATGAATGGACATCTTATGGTCAATATTATAGTCCCTGATGTGTAATAAATCGTCAACCACCTTGGTATAATAAAAACCCAACAATTTACCTCCCGAGTACAGCATTTACCATTTTCAGGTTTTTTTCACTCATACAATCTCACCACAACCATAAATGCTCAATTCCTATCAATTATAATTGCAAAAAGGAAAACCAAAACAAAATCCACCACACACAGCATACACTAAATGAAATAAACTCTGATACTTTAGATTTTTAAATTTCTTTTTAAAAGAAACTCTGGATATGTTGCTTACCCAAAGTGGTATAAACCTAGAATAGTGATATTGCATATCTTAGTCATTAAGAAATTACTGGCAATGTGGAAATTAATATAAGGATGAAAAAATAAGCAGTGGATATTTAGCTGTTACCAACAAATTTCACTAAACAATATTTTCAGAGGCACATGTGTACTCACTTTTTTGGGGGGTTGGGGGAAACAAATCACCAACACAGTCATAGTGACTTTGTATTCATGAGGTGGGAATCAGACCATTTGGCAATTTTAGACTTTTTCCTCTTAAAGATCAATCACAATGGTAATTCACAATTTCAATTTCTATAAAATGTAGTTATATTTAAAACAATCTAGAGGGTAAAGATTGCTACTGACGTCAAAAGCATGAGTTGAAGTCCTTCATATCAGGTAAACAGAAAACAAATGTCGTTTCATTATTTCGAGCGAACACGCCCGCATTCATGAGCGCTGTGCTTGCTCGCACTTAACTGTAATTTAACCATTTGCTGCTGGGGAGCCCGGTTTGGGGCATGTATTCTTTATATGCACAGCCAGGCTGTCTGAAATCAAACAAAGGGAACTGGGCCTTATAACAAAAGACGGTACTCATAACAAAAGACCAGGCTGCTGGGAATTACCAACATTTTGTCACCGTCAATAGCAGAGGCAAGCCAGCATTTTTTTGAAACAGTGTACCACTGTTTGTGGCATCCAGTGCTTGGAATTGGTTTTATGTCCACAATACTGATCAACACTGGATTGTATGATGAAGTTGAATCATCCCAAGTTGAACCGGAGTAACGTCCTGATACATTTCAGGCAGATGGCCGTGGTCATTTGCCGAGAATGACCTCTAACTTACTTTACCTGTTTTTTCACTCTTCTTGTGCCCCATTATGGCCACAACGTCAAGAAACTCTGGGGAACGAGAGCCGCATTATGACATCATCAAATTGCTAGATTTGTTTGCCGCCCTCATTGACACTTTTTTTTTACTCTGAGCAGAATGCGGTGGTCCTGAACCTCCAAAATGACCATTTTTTTTTTTACAAATGTGAAAAGAAGCTGCCTTACTAGTTACGACATGGGTAGCAATGACCAATTCCCTGTTACATAACCATTTTATGTCAAAGCAATGTGATTGATCTTTAAACTAAATCCTCCAGAGCCATAAATCAGAAAAAGAAAATGTAATACTCTGTAATCAAATGTTGGAGTCAATTTCAAACTAAAGTAATGAGAAAATTTTCAATTTTGGAGGATGAAAATAAAGGGTAGCTGCTAGGGATTGAATCCAGCTGGAAGCGTATCATGTGATCTCAAAATGTGCCATTATCCACAAGACCACTGAACCTACTCAACATTCTATGGGAATTTAATAACCTTTATAGGCTTACTTACATATATGCATCAGAGAGGGCACGGTCTATTTGTAGCTGGCTAAATACCGGTAAGTTAAATTGGTCAACGACAGCTAAATATCTTCTATTATATAATGAATATACTGAAAGATACTTCTCAAATGAAGAAACACATGTGATTTTTCAAAAACCATTCACTGCACCTTGTACATAAAAACATTCTATCATTTGGAACACACATTTTGGTCCCTCCTCGTTTTGAGAATTTGGAAATTCAATTCTTAAATTGAATCTGTGAAATAGTGAAATGTGAATTAACTGATATAACAATCTACCCACACCACTACGAGAGTAACTTGAATTACAAGATTTATCGAGTGGTTAACTAGGGATGAACAACTGGGTAAATCCGTCAAGAAAGGTATTTTAAGATTTGAAAATAATTTAAACCTTTAAATTAATTAAAAAAAAATGTTTTTGTTCAGATGTATAGACTGTCACATGACTTACTTGGAATCAAGATAGTTTCATATTGAAATGCATAATTTTCTTGTAATACTGGCATACCTTTTAGCAAATGTGACACCATCATATTAAGTATTGTAACCTTACATCCAAACTGTAAATGGTTTCAATCTTATTTTTCATCATAGGCATCAGTAAACAGCGATACAACATTTTTCTGATATATCTGTGTATAGATTTCACCTTGAAGCACGTCCACTGCATAAACAGTGTTAATTGCTATGAGTAATGCACCTTACATTGCTTTCAGGAAGCGAAAATCTGATGGTGAAAGACATTGCTACATTGGGTCTTACTGTTTGTCCAGCAGACTTTTCACAAATTATTATCATGTTATATCTTTGACAGCTACGTGTACTTGGGGTCTGGAATAAAAAGCTTGCGATTACACGTTGAATATACAGACTGGTTATCGCAGCTACATTTGAACTGAACTAATGCTCTTCCACATGAGTGTAGCATGCATCTACTACTGAATGTATGGAGCCATGACATTTCAACTCAGAGTTCATGTCTAAGGCTGTAGTAGGCATCAAACCAGATCTTGCCAGACTTTTCCAGGGACCTTGAAAAAGGGAGAAATGAGAAAGACAACACAATTAGGTTACTTGTTATTCATGTGAATTCAAAATAAATGCATGACCTTATCAAGATTCAATGTTCGTCTTTGAACAGTTCCTAAATATGTAGGGAAAACCATATTTGTTAATATTGTGGAACCCCACAATTTGGAAAAATAACTTGAAAAGCATACAAATTGAGTATTTTATAGGTCCGTAACTTTCTGATTTGAAGAGTTATTTGCTTCCATATTTAAGAATTTACAATTCTGGTAAACAACCATTTTCAGCTTTCAACCTATGTTACAGGTTGCCAAAATAAACAACAGATTTATGTGTGCCAAAAAATTTGGCACAGCATCCAAACTTTCACTGTTAACAAAAAGAAAACTTTACAGATATCAAGCTGAAACTATTTTCTTGTAACTGTGTCCCGTATGACATGAGACTAATTCATTATTGAGAACATAGGTCACATATACATCTAAACTACATGTACATCAAATGCCATTCAGATATTTCAACAATGCAGAGCTATCGCAACCCACAAAGGTTAAACACACAAAGCATCACTGACTAGTGAAAAAAAGAAAAAAACACAAAGAAAACCTTGGCTGCCATGTAAGAATTCTGGCAAGTTGGGGGATGCTGATTTTTGTGATGAGAGCCATACATTTGGTTATTGTTACCTGACTTAAATCTAACTGGTGCCAAATTAGAGTTGTTTTCCTATAGGTAATAATGAGTGATCAAGACAAACCCGTGATTGAGCAATTATTAAATGCCAATAAAATGCTGTGACCTTCTTAGACTTTAAGTAACTTGGGAGAGTGTGAATATTGCAAATGCAAAACTCTTGAAAACCGCAAATACATGTACGTCAAACTTTAAAACTTTGGAATTTGCCGGTAAAAGAAAAAACAGAAATCTGGAAAAACTTCAAGAAATCACATCCGTGGTGTTTTCCTGTTGATAATGGAGGGCAAAATCGATCCTTCTGATTGATTTGTCAATTGGGCTGAGAGGGAGGCATGATTTATGCATGTAAACTGTGACTTACGACACGATGTCTACAAAGGCTGATCCAAGGCCTTTCAGTTTGTACTCAACGCCATGTTTCTTACAGAGTGCTTGCGCCAGTGGAGCAATACGGTGAAGGTTGTGACGTGGCATGGTGGGAAAAAGGCTTGTAGAATACAAAAACAAAGGTTTTAAGATTAGATGAGATACAAAAACTATACCCTGCCTTTCAGCAAATCTACAGTCAATTTGCTGCCACCTATTTAGTCCAACAGTTTACAGATATGCAATGAACATTATAAACATCTTGTTAAAATGCAGCTTGCTGAATTGAGCATGACTGGGTTAGTCTTTTCTCCTGTGAAAATAGAATTTATTTCATAAACTTGACAAAATGTACATCATTCCACTGATTCATCCATGTTCTTTTAATTTCATATCATTTACTCAACATTTGTGCCAAGCATGACACATTTTCTTGTCGTTGTTTTGAAAATAACTTAGCACTGGACTACTTGTGCAGAATTGATCAAAACCATCATCCACAACCAGTGTTTAATGTCATGTACTTACTGGTGTTCAATCTGGAAATTGAGGTGTCCTGTGAACCAGTCATTGAACCAGGACTTGTGGATGTTACATGTGGCACCCAGCTGTGATAGAAATGACAGATAATATGAAACAATAATGTAATGAAATATGCCATCATTCAGCATGAACTGGTCCTATAGCCATGTTATCAGACCTGAAGCATTTCAATAGCGTACTACTGTGCAGCTGTTCCCACTGCCTACTACATGCAACCTAAGATCAGGAAACCTGTTGAGAGTTTAAATGACAATAACTCCGTTTGGTATTCCATGGAAGAATACTGAACATTCTTTGCTCCACTCCTCCTAAGCATGCTCCACCTCGGTCTAGCGTTGCTGCACTCCTCATTCTAACCCTGCTCCACCTCGGTCTAGCGTTGCTGCACTCCTCATTCTAACCCTGCTCCACCTCGGTCTAGCGTTGCTGCACTCCTCATTCTAACCCTGCTCCACCTCGGTCTAGCGTTGCTGCACTCCTCATTCTAACCCTGCTCCACCTCGGTCTAGCGTTGCTGCACTCCTCATTCTAACCCTGCTCCACCTCGGTCTAGCGTTGCTGCACTCCTCATTCTAACCCTGCTCCACCTCCGTCTAGCGTTGCTGCACTCCTCATTCTAACCCTGCTCCACCTCGGTCTAGTGTTGCTGCACTCCTCATTCTAACCCTGCTCCACCTCGGTCTAGCGTTGCAGCACTTCTCATTCCAACCCTGCTCCACCTCGGTCTAGCGTTGCTGCACTCCTCATTCTAACCCTGCTCCACCTCGGTCTAGCGTTGCTGCACTCCTCATTCTAACCCTGCTCCACCTCGGTCTAGCGTTGCTGCACTCCTCATTCTAACCCTGCTCCACCTCGGTCTAGTGTTGCTGCACTCCTCATTCTAACCCTGCTCCACCTTGGTCTAGTGTTGTTGCACTTCTCATTCTAGTTCATTATGCACTAATGGCTTTTGAGAATGTTTGCATCTCAAAGTTGCCAAATGTTGTAAGTGCCTCATTTTTGTACTGCAGAAGAGATGCTTGAACACTAGCATGCAAATCTGTAAACTTGGTGTGAACAAAAGCCGGTGACCAACACAAAACCTATGCATTAATGAACCCACATGGTGAGGCTGGGCCTCAATGTGTGTCTCCAATGCCACCAGTTTGACAACCAACATGTTGTGCCTATGACCTTTTGATGGGGGTGAACACATTTCAAATCCTGATATACACCACTATACACTGTGAATTCCACATGTACATGTACATGTACTGGTATGCACATGTACATTTGAAAGAGCAAGGCCAATAAGACACAGGAGGTACAAAGCTGCTTGCAAACAATGTGATTTCATGGAGAATCTTAGACATCACTGCCTGTCTGCATGTATACAGGTCTCTAAGTACTTTTATGCTAGAAACACGTAAACAAGATCTGGCCATCTTGTACATAGCCGAGCCTGACAAGTTAAACCGCCATATGTATCCTACTTCACCGCTATACATGCTAATCCCCCTGTTGTTTTACACACAAAAGTCAGGGAGGCTGTGGAAGCAAAGACCACATGTTGAACTTGAATGTTGTGCAGAGCCTATTGTGGTAGTAAAAATCATCCTGTGGTTATGCCCCGAAATATGAAGGTTGTAGTGAGAAATAATACACAAATACACTTCAAATGACTCTGAGGCAATATCCGTCATGTTTGGCTGTACATCAAGAGTTAGCTACTAAATCCCTGTTATGAAAATCAACCTTATCCACCACAGTAACACAACCTACAAGTGGCTAGTCACTGAACCTACCTGCAGTTCCAGCCATGGCTTCTCCTGATCTTCCTCGATAGTCATGGGTATGTGGTTAGATTGGGCTACCCAGGTAAACCATATGCTCTCCAACACTCTGCAACAACAGCAAAAAAAAAATCCAAGATGGGTACAAATCTGTTAGTGCTTCATTAATTGAAACCAAGGTGATCTTTACTCACAAGTTGCTTTCAGTCTGCTCAAGTTTAATTTCAGTTTTCTTTTATAACAAAACTTCAACCTATTCCAGACTGGAGTGCTCAACATTTGTGCTTGGCAACAAATTGATGATTGGCTAAGCACAATTTAATTTAATGGTACAATTGATTTAATGGTAGGATGAGTCTGACAGGGGAAAGATATTAAACGCCATGCAAACACTGAGTGAATAAACCCATGTGGCAATTACATGTATGTCAATTGCTGTGGTCTCTCAAGTTGGCAAGCAACCTATTGAACATAGAGACAAATCACAGCAACAAGTTTAAACTTACAGCCTACACAGACAGAAACACCTCACAATATACTCTGTGGTTTTTATCAACAAACTAAAGCAGGAACAGCTTTCAGAGGACGGGGGAGACCATGCATAGAATTTGATGCACAGTCTTAGTACAAAGACCTTGGTGAATGCATTGCTAGTGACATTGACATTGAAAGTATAGGAGGCTCCTTAGGGGAAAAATGATGAGGAAGTGACAGTTAAATTGGATTTGAGATATTTCAAACATTTAAAAAACTTCCAGAATTGGACAGCTTGAAACAAAGCAACCACTTGCGGACAGCTGGTTCTGGCTGCTATTGCGACTCTATAATGCTCCTTTGACTGGCTTCCTCCATACACCACAAAAGCCCCACCCCATTACCTCATAGTTTCAAACAGCAGCAGAGTCTTCCAGACACCAAGCAAGGGCACATAGAACAGAGCAAACCGGACGTAGTACGTGACCATAAGAAATAGATCCTGCAAGAAAAAAAGCCCCCAGAGAAACCACTCAGCTCCAGGATGGAATGGCAGAATTTCAGACATGCTGATTACATGTATTTCTGTAAAACTGCAACTGCTTTATACAAGTTACATTAAGAGTACATTAGAAATGTAACACATTTCAGAGAAACCTGTGGAATATCAACAGATGATTATCTTTCACCAAATGACATTACTCTTATCATGACTGTGTAGTCTTTGGTATTTGTTTCATAAAAAACCTGACTAAATCCCATCATGTCAACAGTTTTGTGTGATCCAGATCAGTACACACTGATAAATGTTTCTGATTGCAATGGTAAGAACAGTTCCATACATATTCATTATTAGCTTTATACAACACCTGAATGAATCAAGTGAAAACCTTGTACATATAATCTTGTCCAAATGAAAAACACAACACAAAGTTTACACGTTCCGCACTAGTTCACGCTGTAACAGATGATCCTGTGAATCTTACAATCTGCTCTAATCATTTCTTGTGACTCTTGAACCATAACCATTACTTATGGGTTCCAAAATTTCCTCATCTGACAAGACAAAATGCTAGGTGTTTTGCATACAATAGTATTGCCCCCAATTTTTGTGTATGTGTGAAGAGCCATCAATGCACCTACCGTGTGCAGTCGTGTGAAAACTCGCAATTGTGCTCACCATGCATGCAAGCTGTATACCAGTATATTATTGGTGTAACCATTGGTTCACTGATTACACCAAATACATGTAATTCATGGCACATGATTACCATCCAACCAATCAGATGACCGACATTTCTTTAGGTAAGGTATGAAGTGTTGTATTGAGCATAGTGTACTGTGCTCCATGAATTGTGTGCAGTGGTCATTTGACGCAGACTTTTGCCACACACACAAATTTTGTAATGTGGATATATCATACAATGGCGTTGAATTGTAAAGGCACCTTTCCATACATACTTTTTCAGGCGCATTGTGTACATGATGCCTTCATGCGTTCCACTTTCACGGACACAAAAATTGACTACATTAACATTCAGCCATCAAAATCGACCCCAGGAGGGATCTTGATGGATATAAAACTCATGGTGAAAGTAATGACGCGCATATGGAAAGGTGCCTGAAATCTTTTGCTGTATTGTGAAAAAGAAAATGCAGCAATGGCTGTTTTGGTACTGCATTAGAGGTGACATTGTCTACAGAGGGAATAAGGAAGTCTGGGATATGGAGCTACTGCAATGATGTTGCATAAGGCTAGCATCATAACTGAGTAGCTGAACTATCATGCTAGGAACCTGATTTAGATTGTGGAGACGATCAAGTGGAATCCATAAATAAATTTACGTTTTACACTGTAAGTTGACGATGAACAGGAAAGTGTTGGTCACTTGTGGAGAATTTTCAAAATGAAAACCAGACAACACAGAAAAGTCAAAATGGATTTATGTTCATGACACATGCCAAAATTTACCCTGTACGGTCACATATATGTTAGACTCACTCCACACACTCGCTATTTCTATCTTGCTGTTTGTATTGATTTAACAATGTAGGTGGTGGCATTATTCAGAACTTAATAAACCATCTGTAAACATGATTTTGAGATTTCAATAATGGTTTGCCTGAATGGATTCACAGTTATTCATATGTTTTTCAATCAGGTACGAGGTTCCTGCAATATATGTAAATACACACAAACCAGTGTTACACCGCGGAAATGAAGTTCAGTAGTCTATCAACTACGCCGCACAGACTTACCACCCACTCCTTGCGGGTAAAACAGTAGTAAAATGTCATGAACTGGAAGTAGACTGGAAACAGAAGAGGTGGGCCAACTGCAACAAAGAAAAATTATAAGATGAACACGTACCTGCTCTGTGACATTCTTAAGCAAGGCCTCGCTCACTCAGGGTGCAGCCGGTGCAATATATTAATAGAATAAGATCTTAACTGCACTGTTTATGAAAGTTTGTATTAAATGTAGGACACGTAACAAGAGCAATGGATTCTGCTTAAGATGTTTTCTGATTGGGAGGAAATGATTAAAAAAATGTAATCAAGAGAGCACAGTAGATTCCCATGACAGCGCTCCCTGATATATCTGTAAGGCTCTTCTAAATAGAAAGCTCTTTTTGTCCCCATCCCGGGCACTTCTCCCATTTATTGCATACATTTAACTTTAGTAACCAGTTTTTTACAGACCTTTTTGGATACAATGCAATTTCAGTCCCAGATATAATAAAAACATGTGACATGGCTTCTGTAACAATGCTCCAAAGTTTTGATATGGCATAAAGAGCAATGGTAAATCAGTATAGATGAAGTGCCCTCATGAACAGGCTACTGCTACCAAAGCCTTGATGAGACACTCCAACAAAAAACTGCATGTCACTTGTTCATTAAAAATACATGTATCAAGACTTCAAAAGGTAGACAAGAAAGCAGAAAATACGTATACATAAAGAAGACTCTAACGTACAGAAACATTTCTTAAATTTTTGATTAGTTCATGGTGTTTGGGCTGTTTAAGTGTGAAATGTACACATATATTGTTGCCGGGGGGGGGGAGGCTGGCTTCCAGCCCTTCCATGTTGCTTTTATTAGCAGTAGAAACCAGTACCGGGGGTACCTTATGCATATGCATTGCCTCACCTCAACTTCTACCACACTGCATACACACCATCATTTACATGTATGTAAAAAATTACAGTAAAATAAAAAATTCATCCCATTTGAGATGAGATATTTGTGTGTTATTCTGTAGATCACTTAATGTGTATAGCCTTTAAACATCAGATTACATGTAAATGTATGTTGAATGTTGCATGTGCACAGTGTGAAGCATGCATAATGTGATGGCACTGGTTAGAATGTTGTACATGTACAACAAGCCTCGACATTAACGGTTGTCTGATTGCCCGGGACAAGTAATTTCTTCTTTAGGGCAAGTAAAAATGAGGGACGAATTGCGTGATGGACAGGTACTTTTTTCTTGAAAAAAAAAATGCCTGTTTTTCGTGGCCAAAAGAAAGCTTGTAAGGCCACAAAAGCTTATAAAAAGTAGTAAAAAGTAAACAGCTACGTGGTGTACAATGAGTTTTTGCATCGTTACGTACATGTACAATCTCGCGTGTATTAAGTACATGTACATTGTACATATAGCAAGGCACCCTTCCACACAAGGGAAAACTGTAAAATGCCCTTGTGTCTGGGTACCAAACCCC
This sequence comes from Acanthaster planci, assembly GCF_054643075.1. NCBI lineage: Eukaryota > Metazoa > Echinodermata > Asteroidea > Valvatida > Acanthasteridae > Acanthaster > Acanthaster planci. Next base: position 6,005 of record NW_028257835.1, on the reverse strand, counting down.
ACTGGTTATTAACGCACCCACGGTGCAGCAGAGCTTTGACAGCCAGAAGCTCGAAGACTGTTTTACATGTGGCCATGACTTCAACGTGAGTGAATTTTACAGGGTACTTGTGTGTGTGCTTATTGCATATATGACACCAGGCAAAATCATTGAGTGGTTAAGAAGTAGCCATTGCCCGAACTTGTATGAATGATGCATCAGAGTCCTGCGCACGTTGGGGCAATATATACTCTCGTCATATTATGGCATAGCAATTTCATCATGGTGATTGGTTGAAGGAAGGATCTTACTGTCCCAGGAAGCAATGAGCAACTAAACCGGGGTTTGGGCAAGTAAAATCTTACCTCAGGCAAGAAGATTTTCAATGCTACATGTACATGTACTTGCCCAATGGACAAGTAGTTACAAAAATTAATGGTGAGGCCTAATGTACAACATTCAAATAATGTCTCCCATAGAGTGCTACAATAGGAATCCACTGCAAAAAAAGGCATACAATAAATACGCATACAAATATGAAAATTCCTAGCTGTACAAGGCTTGTCCAACATTTTTCTACACATACAGGTACCGTACAGGTAGCAATACTCGGCATTTTGTGGGAAGTTTAAAAAAGCAAAATAACAAGTTTAGGGAAAACACAGTGAGCCAAACAGATTAACAATTTCATCTGCTTGAAATTTCAGCAGCAAATGGATCCCAGACAAAATGCAACAACTACAAAGTTTCAGGGGTTGTAACAGGAGTGACTTACTGATAAAGAAGTACTTATGCTGATGGTTGTAAGGCATGGTAGCCTTTCCCTTTGCAGCATCTTTCTTGGCAACTTTCTTGGGCATGTTTTCACCAACCACAAAGAGGGCTTCCAGTCTTACATCAGGATCCTTATTCATCTGGAGATAGGCATTACGGGTTGAGGACATGATTGGTAGCAGGTTACAAAACGATTGTCTTTTTGTGGTTGTGGAGTCCAATAAGATGTGACTTTCTCATTAACTGAAATTTACAAGTACCGGTGCATTCCTCACAAAGTGGTTATTTTGAGCAGACAAACTGAAATCTCCCCAGATTCTTGAACATTCACTATTCCCATTGGCATCTTTTTGCCATATTTAACTTAAATATGATATTCATTCAATACAAAGTACTGCCATATTTTTAGCGGATGACAAACAGAAGATTTGTTTGTTTGAACTGTTTTAGGTCTTATATTTTGTTGGACTGGCTTCAGCAGGCTACACCCTTGGCTACACATGTACATGTAATTTAACCTCACTATATTCTATGGAGGCATCTGCATGAAACATGAAAAGGGTAGGCTTTGAGGTTAAAAGGATTTCAGTGGTTGGCAGCAAAAAGTAGATAAAAGATTTGTTTGACAAGTCACTTTAATAGGCCTATGTACAAGCCACTCACCACATTTGGTTTTGCATGGTGCTGGTAGTGCATGTGATTCCACCAGTTTTTTGAGGCACCCTATGAATGAGAAAGATATATACATCATTAATGAAATGAATAATTGCTGTTACAGGAGGAACATACATGTAGGGGCGTACTGAAGGCTTTTTCTTGGGGGTCGGGGCTGTTGAAAACACATTTCCTGATTGACCATGGGTGAATTTAGCAATCTTGTTGACAATGGCGGTGATAGGGATGGGTGGGTTCTGGTGTATTTGACACCAAATACCGGTACTGCTATTTGATAGTTGGTCCTTTTCCTCACTAAACACACAGATCTACATTTAAGAGTATTCTACATGTACTCTGAGGATTGGTCTAACAAAACCAAGTCACAGTGTGGATATTGGTTTGAGGGTGGGGATCAGATTGTGGTCTAACATCAGACCAGTGCAGACACAGCTTGACAGTGCAGGTCCATCACAATTTGTACTGGTCCATGCTAATCCTGTTCACAGTTTTGGGCATCAAGTTTAAAAAGTGTTATAGTAAAAGATGACAAATTTGATGTCGATTTCCACGTTCAACTGAGAAACAGAAAACCTACGTGTATACCAGTATAAAAAAATAAGTGTTATCTTGGACTCTTGATACATGTACATTCACTGCCTCTACCTTGCAAGGTTTGTCAGTACAAGTTCCAAACACCCTTTTTATAGGCAAGGAAATTTGTAAGTACTCTCAAAATGATAATCTGAATAGAGATAAAGCTTCACAATCGTACCGATAATTAATGGTAGTAAGACCAGGTGACAAAAGCATACCCTCATGAATGAACATTGCATGAAGATATCACACACTAGTCCTTCCTCCCAATCTACATGTATATCAAATTGGGGGATCACAAATCAAATGCATTGGTGCTTCTGCAACCTTTACCATACAGTTGATGCTAGTTAACTCTACAGGAGCAGTGACCTGGCACACAATACGATAAGCTGTTGGAGTGCTGCAACTTTCGTCAAACGTTTGTTTCTTCATATGAAAGTTCCATAGTAACATAATGTCTGTTGAGCTTGAGGCCACACAGAGACTTTCCTACAAAACGGTTTTAAATGCAAAGACATCGCTTTTGAGGAAGACATACGTGACCAACACAAATGGAAACAGTGACACGTCAAATCCGTGCCTGTTGTACGGCTTTCTAGGCAGCAATGGACCACGATACTCATTGCTTTGATTAAATTAAAGATGTTCATTGCTTTGATTAAATTTAAGACCTTTGGGAGAAGAAAATATTAAAACAATACAGGAGAGAGATATTCACAAAATAATTACTGACTCTGTGAAGTGCGACATGATGTTGTAACACCATAAGGGATGCATAACACCTTTGGCTTGGCATCATCAGGTGCTATGACTCCCTTGAGTGTTACTACATTACATATCACACATCACAGCGGTCCATCATTGTTGAATGCAGCACTGCACCACAACACTGACACACTGATCAACCCATCTACTCATGGTGAAGAGTTTGTCAGTGCTCTGTCAGAAAACCTTTTGAATGGAGTTATTGTAGGATGATGCAAGGGGATAATTGTACAGGATCATTTTCTGGAGTGATACATGTACATGTGTACCGCTAGTGTTTATTCTTCTCTACTCATCAGCCAGATTGAACTGTGGACTAGACCTCTGGTCTACAAGTAGCTGTCTAGACTGCCACTCCTGTGGGTTCAAAAGTTTAAGGCTACACAGGCTTTAAGTTGAAATTAATTACATGCTGTCAGTTATACAATAATTTGTTTTGAATGCCATGTCCATAACCATTGTCACCAATGGAACAGTGCGAGACACTACTGACATGTACCTCCCTGCTTACGAGACAATAAGCAGTTTTCGCACTATGCACTTACCCGGGTAATCTCAGGGGTTCATGAAAAATTTAACCCCCAAAATTTAACAGGGTTGAAATATCTCAATGTTAATTACCTAAAATGCTACTAGGTGGGTTAACCCACCCATCTCAGGGTCACCTGTGCATAGCCCTGTGACAATTCCCCCAGTTACCTTCAGTAATGTGAATGCTCCAATCCTGAGCTGTTTATCAAGTTTGAACAGCGCTGCCATCCCAGCCTTGCACATGCTGCAGATGTCTGCGGCAGTTGGTGTCTTGTTATAATAGTACATGTAGGTTTATTTATAACATGTATAATTTTAATGGAAGACACCAGTGTATCCCAGCCAGTAATTTTATTTTGCACATGCTAAATGTAAGTCCACATTTGCAAATTGCCATCTGCTTGGAATTTATGGTTAACACACTGGACAAAGCTGACAACCCTGGGAATTTTTCCTGGGCTTAAGTTGGCCAGTAAATAACATCATGACTCAGTTACAGTAATTGAGAGGAAAAGTTCCTGGTATGTCCACACTGAACTTAAAATGAGGAAACTGTACCCATCATCTTGGCAAGTTGGACCAAAAAGAGTCCAGTGTGGCAGGGCTTTACTTATAATTTTAGGGTGAATTCTGTAGTGCGAAACCAATTTTCTGGGTTAGGTCTACCTAGGTATTAACAACCACCCCGGTAATCAATAACCTAAGTAAGTACAGACTAGTCTACTAAGGGTTATAGATGTTCAAATTACATATACAAACAAGATAAGTACCGACTTACTGCTCACTACATTCCAATTCCACTTTTGCTTTGTACTGAGGGTTCTCGAAAGGAAATCTTTCCAAATCACAGCTCTAAGTATTTAATTTTGATGTACATGTAATTCTGAGCAGGGGTATCTCCAAAACAGAGCAAAATGAAAACTGCGTATGGGATTTTTGAGAAATACACGTGACAGCTTTTTGGTAATGCTGCACATCATGAATCTTCCATTAAAAGTCCTGAACGTCACCAAAAATCTGTCAAATGTGATGCTCACAACGAGCATGTTGTACTCATCATTTCTATTTTAATATTATATACTTTTGATGCAACCAAGCTTACAGATTATTTTCAATGGTTGATAGGTACATGTATGAGACCTGTGGGAGTAACGTCGGAGTGATTTAAACAGTAAAGGAATGAAGAGAGCTAAATCTTTCTAATCACTTTCCATCAATTTTGTACTAATTTCTTCATGGCTCATTTTTTGTTGAAGATCTTTCTGGGGGCTTTAAATAAAATCTGTTGAAAAACATGCTGAATTTTCTTTTTTGTTGAGAAACGTTTTGGAATCAAATTATCTGGTACAAACATTTTTACTTAAAACTTTAAATGAGCTCAACTTCCTTAGATTTGCACTGGTAGCCAACCAAATTTCCAACAAATGTACAAAGTCAGGGTCTGCCAAATTATCACCAAAATGACAAGTTGCATTTTGGTGCATCTTTGGAAGAATATACCACAATTAACACACCCATGCTTTTCATTTGAAGATTTTCAACTCACTAATACATATAAACATGTAAAAGGCTACTTAATACTGATTGATTTTTTAAATTATTTGCCAGACTTACTATGAGCACCACCGAACAAAAAAAAATCAATGCATTTTGGAACAGCTAAAGTCACTCTATAATCTTACATAATACACCATGTAGAGATAAACACCTAAGGGTTGGGCACATGTCTGTGTATTGATCATATCACCTCTATTCATGTACATTGTAGCATGTCTAATGCTTTATTATGCAAAGTACCCACTGCAGTCTTGGGTCTCAGCCTGAGCTCCTGTGCACCATTCCGTCTTGTTTTTATTAAAATCTTCTTGTTCCAAAGAAATCCAGAATGTAACTTTGTAAATTCATGTACACTGTAGCATGTCTAATGCTTTATTATGCAAAGTACCCACTGCAGTCTTGGGTCTCAGCCTGAGCTTGTTTTTATTAAAATCTTCTTGTTCCAAAGAAATCCAGAATGTAACTTTTTAAATTCATGTAAGACTTGGCTAATATTACTTTGTTATGTTACTAAGTTACTATGTGTGTTGTGTTCGATAAATACATTAAAAATCTATCATGAACACATTATAAATAATCATATGTTTGCACATCCTGGCAAACATTCAAAGTTCAATGACAGACAATAAGATAGAATTCCTGACAATTATCAAAAGCGAGACAGAGCAGAGGTGCACTGACTCTGTTTGATAATGAAGGGGTGTAGGATGGGTCCCAGACAGTAACAGAAAGAGGTACTCTAGTGGCCAAGTGTATACAAACATGCCAACTTTGTGAATATTCACAGAATGCTTTTATTCTGCTGGAGGTGAGTGTTGTCATGTCAGCTCACTGTTGACAATGACAACAATCAACTCTAGAATTCTCCACGTGGGTAGGAAATAAACAGTTTTGTTTAGTTTATTATTTCCATAAAATGCCATAAGATGGTTTTTCCCCAAATCTTGAAACTATTTCGCTTGGAGATTGCCACTATTTGGCTCTTAACTACACTAGTTAGAGGATTCTTGAATAAAAGTCAGGGAAGTATTGAAAAGAAAAAATGTCTCCTCAGATACTGACAACCACAGGTCAACTGTCTATGATAATCCCAGAATTCTAGAAGTACGGTGTAAATATAACTTTTACCTTCAGAAGTCCCATAA
>NW_028257834.1:0-37427 GCF_054643075.1 Acanthaster planci | reverse complement strand
AAAATGTTTCATGCACCAACGGTTTCGAGACTAATCAAGCGGACACCCCTATGGTGCCCTATATCTACCGTCTCCCCACAGGCATCAGGCGTCAGGGTCTTGCATCTTGCGTCCTGGTTAAGTGGTAATTTGATACGTGTGTTTAGCAATGTGCTTCTGCCTTTTGCAGTGCCGGTCATTGTAAAGGCATATGTATGCATTTATTTACGTTAAAATTTAATATACTAAATGGATAGCACCTTAATAGCCTAACTAAAGTTTAAGTGTCATTTGTTTGAAAGTAGGCCCACAAACCAATAAAGTGTAAATTGGGAAGTAAACCACACCCCCGTCCCGCTCAATATAACTCAAAAACATGATGCGAGATTCGAGAGAGATCCACTAGGCGGGAGGTGAGGCGGCGGATATGGAACACCTTAGTTTCCTCGTGCCGTTTGCTTCGGAACGCTTCCACTCAGTTCTCGTGACCGAAGACAAAATACAGGCCCAAAATTGCCTACGCCAACCAAGGCACAGTTTGTCTGTGCATGCCCTCAATACTTTCTCTAGAGTGCAAAATTTTCTATTCCAGAATATAAATTTCGACAAGGGCCACATAATGATTATGCAGTCTGCTCAATAATTGTGTGCACTGTACTTATAATGGATGATTCTCAACTCATGCCGGAAAATGGTAGTGACTGTCAACCATTGTGTAAGCCTTGACGCTGTGGTAATAAAAAATGACACGTACATGGAATACGTAATGAAACAGAAAATGCTTGTTGTTTGTGTCAAGCTTGCACTAGTCATTGAATTGAATATAATAGGGTGCGGTTGTGTTGATTCGCAGTTAGTGTTACCTTAGTCTCCGCATTCGTCATGCAGTGTGACATTGAATGGAACTACACCTGGCTTTATTGAGAAAACTGGACAAGCATTGTGACACTGCCAGCAAAAGGTAACATTGCATGAAAAGAACAAAGACTAGGGGAATAAGCGCTACCCAGAATGTTCCCGGAAAAAATCGGGGAGTCCCAACATACCTAACGCATTAAATATGCAGAAAGTAACGGCTACATAAATTAAGTGAATCGTCCGCGGCGCCCAGTCCTTCGTACCGTCGTTTTGCTGGTGCGGGTTCAGCTGTCATGGTAACTACACCGTCAGACTTGCAAACCTCACGTATATACGTTACTCATTCTCTGTCGTCAAGAAGACAGCATCATGGCCCAGTTTTGGGGACAAAATCACAAGCCTAATTCTGGTATTCGACCTGATGATAGCGCGTGTACTGCTCGGCAGGACATCGAGGCAAACAATATCAACGACAATGCTGATGACTACAAGCCAGGTGGAGTGTGCTACATGTAAGTGGATCATGATTCTTTATCAAACGTACATGTACATTGCACATAACGTGTGTCATAATGATTAAGCAAATCGCCATATTCCAACCCTCATTTTACGCAGCATGGAACACGCACGGCCTTGCACAAAGCACAAGTTTTCGAAGTAGGCCGAGGCCTATCGGCTTAACTGTTCGCGCCGAACAAATGAATTGGGAGAGATTCAGTCATTATCTCGAGACATTTTTGTACTTGCAAATTATACAAACATAATGGCGATCTATGTGTGAATAATTAACACAGTGACACACCGCGTCGCTGTATTTAGATAAGCTTATTATTGCTGTGTTCTTGAGTTGAGTGTATAAAATCTGCCACATGAAAACACTGAATGAAAAGATGGGATGATGTTACAGATCTTTCTGTAATTCCAACAGCCACACAATAATCTACAGAATGTAAATTCTCTTTATGACCATGTATTAATAAAAGGCTGCATCCGAATCTGTCGTCTCGAGCTCCAATCCCCTTCCCCCAATGTTGTTTCTCAATGCGCGATCGGCGCTGCCGCTCGAGATGACAACATTGACCGTGGGAATGGAGGACCTGGAATGGGAGTGGCTACTGACACCTGTCCCAACAATTTTGTCAAAGATTGTCTAGGCCTATGCGGCGAGGTACTGCTAACTTTACATCCTTGGAGATCACCGATAGGATAACAGAATTTAAGGACTCTAGGTCTCAAATTAAATTGCTTTAAATTAAAGTGTTAACAAACAGAAGTTAAGGGACTTTGAGGTAATAGTGCATAGCATGCTTGTGAATTATCAAAGCACATGGATTAAAAATGCCTGCACCCATTTTGGCGTCAAATTTTCTCCGCGTGGAGAATAAAACGTTAGCGGTCTAGTTTGTATAGAGCTCTATGGCCCAAATGCATCATTAAAGAATTTGAGTCTCTCCTGTCCTTTCTTTTTGGACTTTTGATGGATCACCGTTGCATTTCTCGAGGCAATAATGGAGTGACGAAATAAGAAAAATCCCACAGGATTGTTAGTTGTTTCTGAACTAGAACGGGCCTTTCAAATTCAGAAACGCATCAATTTTGGACAGTTAGGGGCCGAGGTGCCAAAGTGGATCGTATAGTTGTGATTGTACACATTATGCAACATTGATAGCATCTTCCGTTTTTAGCTTGTACCGTTTGTCCAAAATATAACTTCTATTCCACCTGTGGCTGCCATTTTGTATTTTCCAAGAACAATGGCGGAAAGCACACGTAAAACCGCACGGTACGCACATGCAAAACTGTGAACCCGTTTCAGACAATCCTGGCCAAAACTCGTTGTGCCCCCACCCCCTGGCCCCCTCTCAATGTTGGGTCTGAATGTGCGATCTGCGCTCTAGCTGGCTGGAGATGACAACATTGACAGGGTAGTGGGGGACATGCCGGCTTCAGTGGGTATGGCTATTGACGTGTGTCCGAACAATTTGGTTTAGGATTATAGGTCTAGGTCTTCAATCCAATGGAAATACATGGAGACGCCCAGACAATAGACCTAGCCATAGCTCTGCAAGCCCGTTTTGGACGCGGCCTAAGCCTACGGTTTCATTTTTTAAATAAAGAGTTTGTTCAGTTTAATGGAAAAAATTGACGCTGAATTGCGAAATTTGCCTCTGTCCGCCATTTTGTTCTTGACGTACTCCAGCCATTCCCCAGTAATAAATGGACAATAATGAAAACCGTGTTCGCACAACGTCAATGTGTTTATTGTCAACCCCGTTCTCGTGATTAATCTAAAAGTGAGAAGGGTTTCGAATAGGCCTACGCCCAGTGCTCACTGCGTGCACGATTGGTCACCAGACATCATGGACAGGAAATAACATAGTTGGTTGCAGACCAATCAGTACGTACCATTGACACAACGATAAATGCGCCTATTTCAAGAAACTTCGAAAGACACTCAATGCACACCTCAAATTCAGGCTTATTTCCACGCCTTCCGTTTTACTTTTGAACTGTTGTGAATACAGGCTGTGCTTTCCTGAGGTAGTGATGTGGGGCGCAATACGGGCGATTCACAATAGTGCACCTCCAAGAGTTTGCAACTCGTTGGCCAATCACAACACGCGAAATTTGTCGACCCTTTCCATACGCGCATTGGGTCGACAAATTTCGAGCATTGTGATTGGCCGACGCGTTGCTAACTCTTGGAGGCGCACTATTCGCTCGCATTAGTCACTTCGTTATTAGTTTCTGTTGCAATCCCTGGGGGTTGGGGTATATATCCCCTCCCACTTTTTGAGGTGGCGGGAGGGCTGTTAAATCATCCTCCCATACACACACTTTTTGCGCTGAGTATTAAACAAATTAAAGCGGATTGTAAAGAATTTTTCAGACTTCAAACGATTAAAATGTATTCAATATTACTCAAAAAAGGGGAAAACAACTTTTAAAAAGCCATAAATATGCCATTCTGAATAAATATTACAAACGTAGATTCATATTAAGAACATTAACCTCTATATGGAGTCATGGTATCACCCCTCCACCCCGCTTTTCAAATTTTCATGGGAGGGCAAGTCATGCCCCCACTTTTTCCAATCCCAAATCACCCCCCCCCCATTTCGGGCACAGACTTCCGCCACTGGTTTCAATGCCTTTCGACGGTACGTCATACTAGGACCTCAAGAGGAACACAAGGCTTTGACTTTAATGTCATTTGGGCTTCCAGGTATGCGAAGATCCTAGCCCGTTTCTGGTACGTCATTTGCCTCCTGGTTATTGTGATTGTGGCAGCATTCACAGCCGTCACTCTTACCCTCTACCCTTTGCCAGACTTCTCAAATCCAGCAAAGGTAGGGTGAACTTGATTCAATTTTTTGAAAACTTGGTAATGCATTCTTGTACGTCTTCATTTATGACAATGAAAAAAATGAAGTTGCATTGCTTCGGACAGACAGTAAAAGAAAATAAGGACTATTTGGACAATAGGGTAAACTAAAGTTTAGAAAAGAATGCTTAGAATAAAACCTTGAAATTCGCCGACTTATTTCATTGTCAAGTGTCATCTATAGTAATGCATGTTCATGAAGAACTGGCAATACTTGAATTTTGTAACCTGCTCAAATATGTAAAACTCACCAGGTAATGAGATAAATCAGTGATTATGTTAAAGAAAGTTTTTGCTTCCGTCAGACGAATTCAGGACGATAATTTTCCCCAGGCAAATATTTCGCAAGTCGATTTTCTTTTTGATACAGCTGCCTGTACTTTTGATTGTTTTTAACGTATATCTGAAAGGGGTTTGACGCACGCGGGACCCTGAAATCAGCAAGAGTAAATAGTCTTCGAAACCTTTTCGACGACTCGGACGATTTGGTGGTGTTCCGCCCGGCTGATGCTGGACGCTCCCCAGATCAAACGGTGAGACAAGAGCGCGCTGCTCAGCAGCCAAGGACCAAACGGCAGACCGACCAAGCAACCACTACCGGAATCCGTTTTTGTTCACCGTTATGTGAGTTGCTTTCCCTCCTTATAACATGTCATTTTTTAAGAAGAGTTCTTAATCTACAAACCATTGATGCATGGTAAAAGCTCTGTGAAATAACGACTCACAAAAAACGTGAGTCCAGATCTGTTAGATACATGTATCGGCAATTTTTGAAAATACAATGATGATTATTTCACTCACAATTCAGGTGTTCAACAGTTGCTTTCAAATAGAAGTTGAAAGATGGACATTTACATCCGCAGGTATTCGCAGCTCACTTATCGAGACTCTTTACGTTTTGTGAAACACATTTCAACGATGATTTTCCGCCTGCTAATATGGTCACGTTTATAAAGTTGGTCTTTTTTTAGATTCTAAGATCAGATGAAATCCGATGCATGCAACGTCTATAGCAGGCAGTATCGTTGCTTTTGTTCATCGCTGAAACGCAGGCCCAAATAAAGCATCTGGTCCTTTCTAAGTTTTCATTGTTCCAGCAGAAGGAATAAAATTTATGGTGTCCTTGTAAAATGTGCTTTATGTTTGACGCAGCTAAAGGATACCTTTAATGTTTTTTTCAGGGCAAACAGTACAAAACACTGATTTGGGAACATTGGTGTTTGAGGGAGTAGATGGAAGCAACATGCTGACAGCAGAGGCCATTAAATCAGTTTGCAAGGCGGAGGAAGGACTTGTGACGTCACATTTGTCTTACCCAGAGAAGTGTATGTGCCGAGACGCACGTGGCGACTGCCCTAGTTCCTGGTCTCTCGGAAACTACGTAGCACTGCTGTCCAACAAGACCTCCTACACGGAGATCGAAAATGTTGATGTAACAGACACTGTTAGTCTGCTGCTGCGCTGCGCGCCGTTTTTTCGCAACACAACGGCAGAGGACATGCAGATGGATACTATTCCAAATGCCATCCCGGACGAGTGCAAACAGCACGAGTACGCTGCTTTCACAATGCTCCACTACCTTCTCCCCGCCGAGGTCGGTCGGGGTGTCACCGAAAGCAGTACCTCCCTGGAGTCCTCGATTACAACGGTACTGCTACCCATCATTGACCGAGACGCCCAGGAAAAGATCTTCCAGGAAAGTATACAACAGAAACCCGCCACCGATGGCATCACACGACTCCGGGCGGTGGATATGCCTATCAAGTTCTCCCTCTTTGCGAGCGCCATCTTGTTTGATAGCCTGTTCTTCGGCATTGCCGCCGCAGCAATTTTTCTCCTGATCTGGATTTATACCGGTTCCATCCTTGTCACCCTGGCGGCACTCCTCAATATGGTGTTCTCATTTGCTTTGGCAGATTTCTTCTTCACGGTGGCATTTGTGCGACCTTTCTTCCCCTTTGTCAATATCATTTCTGTTATTCTGCTGCTTGGGATCGGTGCCGACGACACGTTTGTCTACATGGACCTGTGGAAGAAGTGCCGATCGGAGTTTGGCGACCAAGACTTGGTGAGACTCGTCCACGAGACCCTCCGCCACGCTTCCGCCACGATGTTTGTGACCAGCTTCACCACCGCAGCCGCGCTCTTCGCGACAGCCCTGAGCGAAATCGTGGTCGTAAAGTGCTTCGCCGTCTTCGCGGGGACAGCCATCCTGATGAACTTGGGACTGACACTATCTCTGCTGCCGGCCGTCATCGTCATGCAGCACAAACTGACAGCTTGGTGCTGCTCATCCACGACCAGCGAGGACCAGTCTACCGGGAAATGCAGTTGCTGCTTAACCAAGCTGCTCACACCCCTGACAAAGTTTCATGAAATTGTTATCCCCTTTCTTGTGAAGAAGCTAAGATTCCTGTGGATTGTTCTCTTTCTGTTGCTCCTTGCTGGTAGCGCAGTTGTAATTTTCTGTATCCCAGGTTTCCAGCTACCTAGCTCTTCGGACTTCCAGTATTTCATTAATTCCCACTACCTGGAACAGTATGATCTCGTCTACAAAGACCAGTTTGCATATAACAAGGACAGAGTTGGGGATTTTGTTGGATGGGTTGTTTGGGGTGTCCACTCAGTCGACAACGGTAACTGGTGGGACCCAGACGATAGAGGGACCCTAATTTTGGACGATTCTTTCACATTTTCCAGTCCCGAGGACCAGACGTGGATGCGTAATTTCTGCCGAGATATGCGGGAGCAGAGCTTCCACACGTCATTTGAGGGCGAAAATTGCACTATCGAGAACTTTATCGACTTTATGGAACGGCCAGCTTGTAATATCTTCGGCCAAGATGTGTCCCCTTGCTGCAATCAATCGATTTTTCCTTACGAACCTGATCTCTTTAAGATCTGCCTAGCTAAATTTGCCGATGTCTTTCAATCTCCAAGTCTCTTCTTCCGGAGGACGGACGGTCAGCTAGCTGGTATCAAAATCAGTTTTCAAACGACGTTTAAAAACAGCCTCAAATTCGTCGACAACGACGAACTGTGGACGACCATTGATACTTGGATTGGAGAGAAGATAAAATCGGCGCCTGAATCACTCCAAAGGGGGTGGTTTTCGTCATATTATTACCAACTGTCCTTTTACGATCTCCAACAAAGTCTTGCAGCTGGAACCAGAACATCTATGCTCGTCACCTTGGCGGTAGCGTCCGGTATACTGTTTCTGACAATACAGAATATTATCCTCACCCTGTGGGCTATGCTGACCATAACAAGCGCCGTGTTTGTTACAGTGGCAAGCCTTGTCCTGCTTGGCTGGGAGTTAAATGTAGTCGAGGCTACCATTATCACGTTAGCGGTGGGTCTGTCGGTGGATTTCACCATTCACTACGGGGTGGCTTATAAACTCTCTCGTCACCCTGACCGAATCAAACGCTCTCTCTACTCTCTTAAAACCATGTCGCCCGCTATCACCATCGCGGCTTTTTCAACGTTCGTTGCGGGCGCCCTGGTGTCGCCGTCCACACTTCAGAGTTATTATCAGTTTGGCGTCTTTCTGATGCTCGTCATGAGCATCAGCTGGACGCACGGCACCTTCTTCTTCCAGTCGCTGTGTCTGGTGGCCGGCCCGCAAGGATCGTGCGGAGACATCCCGTGCCCGGCCTGCTGCGAGTGCTGTCGAGTCGGTTCCAGACCCGCCGAGGCAAGGTCCGTGTCACCCACGCGGGGAAGGATCACCGAAAGTCAGGGTCACGACAATCCTGTCGGGGCCAGTATCCGTGCAGATGAAGGAATCTATACCGTAACAAACGGATGGATTATTACCCAGGGGAATGATCTTCTGCCAGGAGGCAAGTAATCACAGAACCATGACTCTGCAGCCTGAAGTCTTCTCAATACATTTCATTTATTGTATTTTGATACCAGTGATGTATCGGGGGGGGGGGGGACTTGCTCCCCTGACAGATTTTTTAATACTTCATAGATGAGTAGGAAAGACAGTAACCGTCATATTCAATTATCAAAAAATTGGTTATATATTTCTCCCCCATTATCATATTGAATGAACCCACAAGTGCATTTGCTTTTGAATTCCCCCCCCCCCACCAGAAGCTGGATGTGCCACTGCTTGACACATTACTTCTTTAGTAGTAGCTTATTAGTCCCTGCAGGTTCGTGGAAGATATGAATACTTACTATTGGAAAATGGTTTCATTTACACAAACAAAGCACAGCCCCAGACCATATCTTTGGGGCAATTTTTTTTCAGCCTTTAAACTTTAGAATTTCTTCAGACAATGATTTATTATCTGAAGGACGAGGCTACATTTGGTGACTTTATTACACGTTTTGGAGAGGAGGGGAAATGAGATCCTCCCTCGAGTCGATTTTTTTCTCATCACATTTTTGAAAGAAATTTTTTTCTCCTTTTGGAGGGAGATTTCCCCGTTGCCACCCCGATGAGCTGGTTGAGTTAGAGTACAGGGTGTATATTTCTGTGTTTGTTGTGTTGAAATCCAATTTGATGATCAACTGTCAATCTTCCTAGAATGCTGGTTTTCTTAGGAAGATGGGACAGCATATTTTTTGCACATATTAAAACGTTTTTGCTTTGCCAGTCTTCACTTTCTCTTCAGAAGACACCAACTTGTTTAAGCCTCATGTCGCTATATTCTTAAAGAGTCTGGCGGTTGGTGCAATAAGGAAAGCCCAATTCCAAAATCGCAGTTTTAAACTGAATCTGGCTTGGTAATTTGTTTGGAATGTGTGGTTAATGCTCTGTTCATATTGTAGAGACCATGGACAGATTAGCTTGAGATGTCCGTTGTGTACCAGAGGCATAGTCTCTCATTGTTTATCGGACCCCCCTTTTTTTGTAAGCCTACTTCTGTTTAGTGTACAGTGAGTGCACTGATGTGGGGTGTGACATGGAACAGCAGTTGGGAAACTACCTGTTGCATAATCTTTCCTGGAAGCCACATGGGCCTAGTGCATGAGGAGTTGGAGTCTTTGTCCTCAGCTGAGTGATTCTGACCATGGAGGTAGAATCAAATTTTCTGACTCAACATTTTGAAGAGTGAACATCGACTGCAACACCTCAACTCACTAGCGTCCATGTGCTGTTCCTTTTCTTACAGGTATGTTGTACTTCTTATTTTTCGGCTATAACTTGTCTGGTTATTTATGCTCCTATACTTTAATTAGCATTTTATATTGGATGTTGCCTATGATTTGTTTAAACTGTATTGATAGATTTGTGTCTGGTTGAAGAACTCAGACATTTGGACTGAGCACATGGGCAGAATATGCCGGAGAACAAAGGAGTATGGTTCTCTCAATGCAAGGTCCCTTTTCATGTAGATATTTAGAAAAAGTAAGTTTTGCCCAGATGTATTGTAATTTCTTCAGTCTCTATTCTTTCCATTTCTTGTGCTTAGACTCTGTTACTGAACTCTTATTTTTCTCTTTTTGTGAACCTTGCTGTTCTTTCCCTTCACTCTCTGACTCCAAGAACTTTCCCTGCTTCTACTCATAGACTGAAGTATGAAATATGGGCAATTATTGTACAGTAGTGATTGTAATTAGGAAAGGCACTGGTTGAGAATTATGGTTCGGCATGATGGACTTTTCATGTTTTTCCTTCTTTTGTACCTATATTTTTGTTGACCCTAAAATGCAGTCCTTCCTCAACCTGGTTGCTAGAATTGGATACGATAATAATGTAAAGCATCCGAAGGACAGATTCTTACACCCAGTGTGTGTATTTCTGATAGAGAAGCTGAGATATGTAATTTTAAAGTATGAGAATGTTTGGGAAGTTGGCCTCACCAGTTTGGATTTCTGTCAGTTTCCTTTGTCTGAGGCCATGAGGCAGACTTCTCCATTAGTTCTGTGTGCAGCATGGGGAAAGCCAGCCATGCATAGATAATTAGGGCCCAGGAAGTGCTGAGATAAACAGTCAGTGCTTGGAGCAGGTTCAGTATCGATTTAGGTTGTAGAATCGATTATACTGTGACACTGACCTTCTGCTTGAATCGATATTTTATCGATTCTGGAATCGATTTCTGGATTCAGTTTGTGTTTTGATGATTTCCTGGAGAAATATGTTGTTTTTGTAAACAGAGTTTCTAGGTAAACAAGCCTTTGTGACTTTGATTCGATGCTATTTAGGCTGTGTTTTGTTAAATGGTTTTCATGTATGATGTAAAGTTAGCTGAGTGATTCTGACTCAACATTTTGAAGAGTGAACATCGACTGCAACACCTCAACTCACTAGCGTCCATGTGCTGTTCCTTTTCTTACAGAGTGAAACTCTTTTAATGTAATGTACACCTTTGGTGTAACACTTTGTGTTACCCGGGGTGCAACAATATGACCGATTTTAGATAGGGCTTGTATTGCCTAGCCTGTTTGTAGATAATGATTATAGGCGTTATAATCCACTTGGACATTTCACTGAAGTAGTTAGTGACTGATGGGAACACTTACAAAACATGCAATGCTGGATTTGGTTTTGGAAAGCAATTTGTATAATTATGTCTATATGTATTGAATTGAAATCAAAGTTAATTATCACCTATCCATTTCCCAAGCGTTTTGTCTTTCTTAGGAAGATGATATAGAGCATACTTTGGTTCCGATTTAAAATGTGTGGTTTTGTCATTATTGTGTAAAACATCTTTTCACTCCCTCTCTCTTGAGCCAGCATGTTGATTGAGCTAGAGTTCTATTAGAAAAGACTGGCGTACTGGCGTTTCACAATAGTGCGCCTCCAAGAGTTTGCAAAGCGATGACCAATCAGATTGCGCGAAATCTGTCGACCCAATGCGCATATTTGGAAAGGGTAGACAGATTTTGCGCACTGTTATTGGTCAACGCGTGGCAGACACTTAGAGGTGCACTATCGTGAATCGCCTGTATTCATGAACCCAATTTCAAAATCGAAGTTTAAATTGAAAGGTTGCTTAGGTATGTTACTGTTGCTTGAAGTGCATGGTTAACGCTATGGAAATATGACCATTTGTAAATATTGCTTGTGTTGCCTATATCTGTGTACATAGTTACTTAATGTTTTTGGGCGGGTCATAATGCACTGGTACATTTCATTGAAATAATGACTGACGGGAACACTTACACAATATGCAGTGCTGGATTTGGTTTTAGTAAAACATTGTGTATGTCTTTTGTTGAAATGAAAAGCAAATATCATCCATCCATTTCTCTAGTTTTCAGGAAGAGGAGACGGCATACTTTTACACAGATTATAAATTTCTGGTTTTAGTGTTCTTTTGTGAAAATCTTTCTTTTACCCCCCTCTATTAAACAAGATACCAACTGTTTAAAGGCTTTTATAGCTGTATGAAAAAATTGGCAGTTGGCCACAGAGGAAAACCCAATTCTGAAATTGCTTTTTAACCTGCAAGCTATTTTGGTGTTTTGCTGTGGGTGCATGGTTAATACCCTGTAAATATGGCCATACTAAGGACTATATCGTACCTGTTTTAGTATCTTCTCACGGTGTAGTCTTCAAAGCTCTCCACTTGCCAAGCGATATGCGTGGCAAGTGGAGAGCTATTGTTTAAACTGTTACTGTCAGGAATTTCAGCTTCTCACCCGTAGCCATGCCAGGCCAGCCTCCACTCTAGACCCAAATTCCTTCGAACTGTTTCTTTTGTGTGAGTGAACAACGGTATGTGCTGACCTTCCCACGCCAAGGCCTCTATTCGATACACCCTGAGCGAGCGGACCGCTGAACACGCTGCACGCCAAGTTGCTTTCAGTCAAGCTGTGTGGGCATTCTGCTTGAATGTGGCCGTTCATCTCTACACCCTGCTGGGGCACTGCACTCGTGCAAGGCATCGAAAGTTAAGACAACACCATCGGCTGCAACAACTTATCCGTGCCGGAACAATACTCTTCCTCGCCTGTCCAACCCTGCTACCCGCGAAGTCAGCCACCCAGGCCCCATTCTGCAGACCAACCGTACTTAAGCGGCGACGTTACCACCGAGTGCCCTCTACTTGTCCCCTACTCCTCGGCTAACAGAGCAACCCAGCAACCTGTTAGGTTGTAAACAGTCGCTGAACCTTCATGTTTCCGTAAGAATTGGCCGACTTCTTAATCCATATTTTTGTAACGGTGTGTGTTACATTCATTCAATGTAATTTTCATCCTCGGTTGATTTTTGTAGTGTAGTAAAATAACACGCGCTTTACCTATTCTGAAATGCAATTCTAGTTCCTCAATCTTGTTGATTTCTGACTTGTCACTTTCTCTGTCCCATTTTGACTCACTGGATTTGTTCATTGAATAATTTTGCTTTCTAGGCTCGTAAGACCAGAGCTGTTGATGTTACCGTACTTAATCACATGTCGGCGGATGACGTGTTAACACATATTTTCCCTATTTACTCCACGGCGGATGTGCATACTCGTTCAAGAATTCGTTGCCGCGGTTGACATATTAACGAGTCGTGCTTGGTTGAGTCGCAGAGGAGGTTGAGTCAAAGCACGAAAGACGATCCTTATACACGCAGACGCTGCCACTGAGTGGACCCCTCCACACACCAACCCATATACCCAGCAAGATATGGGACGGACGGGTACCCCCTTACATGTCCAATCTCTATACACACTCTGGACTATTGTTACCTAACACCCCCCCATGCGTGTAAAGAATTCCTGAGATTCCGATCAAACATTGACCAACACAAAAGTGGTGGTGTGGTGCTCGCTGTCCCAAATCTTGCTTCATGTGTCAACCCACAATAATCCTTACATGCCTTTCTTGAGTAATTAGAATTGATTGGGAACCCGCACCATACACGAAAGGACCAAGGGGACAAAAAACCTCCTTTAATTGGCGGTGAACCAATTTGCAAAGAGATGAGGTTACAAAATTCCATTTAGCATTGTATCAAACAACTGTCAAAAACCACACATGGCCACTAGTGACGCCTATATACGCTATTGACCTTTTGTATATGAACCGGTAGACGCCTGGACACGCCCCACAATGTTTACCAGGACAGTTGAAACTGCTGAACAGAAAAACTCGGGGAGGGAATTCAAAAATTCAGGGGGAAGAAAACTCAAGAGTTGTGTCTCCCTACATATTTTATGGGCGCCAGAAATGAATTGCAAGGTTGACGAATTTTAGAAAAAATAACACCCCAGCATTTTTTTTGGAAAAAACCGACATTAACCGGCTATTTTAATACTTTTATACTAAGTCAGCACTATCAGCAGGGGAATTCTCAATGAGATAACCGTTCCAGTCGCTAAGTCTTCATTCCTCAAAGATCTACGCCCGGTATCTTTTAAAATGAGCGGTTTGAGAAGTAGTCTTCGTCAAAAGCATATATATTTTATCAGAATGATCATAAAGCAAACTGTATTTATTTTGAATATTCTTGGTTTACTAATGTTATTTTAATCAAACAATACTAAAACAGAGAGTCGAATCCATCCATCTGATCGTTAATTCCAAAGAAAAAAAAACTGTTAATGAATATCCTTATAGCCGACAGGCCGCCAGAACATCCAGCATAATATTGGCTGATTCACTGCTTCCTTGAATACAAGTGTTCAACTGTATTATTCTCAACCCGTCAAGAAAATCATATTGTTCCTTTAGCACAGTATCCGCCTTGAGCAGCCCTTCATCGGTCGAAAGGCGCCATGTTAGTCGGGAGTGTTCATTTTGCTGATACTGACGCGACCGTAATGTGCATTTTCATAGTCGTTCGTAAAACAAGGAAGTGCAGTTCCAACCAAAGGAGCCTCTGTTGCTAGGAAATTTTTGCCCTCTCTTGGTCCAGCTCGGGGCTCATAGGACAAGGGTATTCTCTCTGTCTCAGCATGAAATTACTCCAAGTTGAGGGTACAGAGGTAGCCCCATAATGTGGCTCATACACTGGGCTATTAGCCCCGAGCTGGACCAAAAGAGGGCGCAAATTTCCTACCATTACAGGCTCCCTTGGTACGTACTACACTTTGCTGGTTCACAAACGAATATTAAATGCACGCGTTACGGTGGCATCGCTACCATCAAAATGAGCACTGTTAACTAAAATGGCTGTTTTCAACCGATGACGGGGTGATTCTGCGCTAGGCGGATAAGGAGGTAGTCTAGTGTATAAGCCACATTACGGGGCTAGTACAGGCGTACATGCAACTTCCTTGGAACAGATTTTCCCATACGCAAAATGTTACTCCTTAGGGTTAAATTCATCCTTTTTAAAAATTAGGAAGTACTCTAAACCTGAGACACATCTCAAAGATTTAATACAGCTACTGCAAAGATCTGTCGATTATTTAATTAGCAACACGATGGAATATAAGGAGTTTTTGTCACTCATTCAAGCTGTATTATACTGCCCCATTCATGGTTCTTTTTATAACATCTCACCCACAGATTCTGAATCTCGATTGGTCGAAAGTGTGTCCTGTGAAGCTTGCTAGTTTTACTATTTTTTACTATTTGCTAGGGAACGCTTTCAATTCTCGTGACGGAAGCCAAAAAAGCAGGCCCAAAATTGCCTACACCAACCAAAGCACAGTTTGTATGTGCATGCCTTCAATACTTTCTCTAGAGGGGAAAATGTTCTATTTGAAAATAGAAATTTCGACAAGGACCACATAATGATTATGCAGTCTGCTCAATAATTGTGTGCACTGCTTTTAATGGATGATTCTCAACTCATGCCGAAAAATGGCAGTGACTTTCAACCATTGTGTAAGCCTTGACGCTGTGGTAATCGAAAATGACACGTACTTGGAATACTGCATTGAATATAATAGGGTGCAGTTGTGTTGATTCGCAGTTAGTGTTCACTTAGTTTCCGCATTCGTCATGCAGTGTGACATTGAATGGAACTACACCTGACATTATTGAAAAAATTGGTCAAGCATTGTGACACTCCCAGTAAAAGGTAACATTGCATGAAAAGAACAAAGACTAGGGGGATAAGCGCTACCCAGAATGTCCCCGAATAATTCGGGGAGTCCCAACATACCTACCGCATTAAATATGCAGAAAGTAAGGGCTACATAAATTAAGTGAATCGTCCGCGGCACCATTCCTTCGTACCGTCGTTTTGATGACAGCATCATGGCCGCACAAAATTACAATGCTAATTCTGGTATTCGTCCTGATGATAGCGCGCTTACTGCTCAGCAGGACAGCGAGGCAAACAATATCAACAACAATGCTGATGACTACAAGCCAGGTGGAGTGTGCTACCTGTAAGTGGATCATGATTCGTTATCAAACTTATATGTACATTGCACATAACATAACATGGATCATGATTCTTTATCAAACTTACATGTACATTGCACATAACGTGTGTCATAATGATTATGCAAATCGCCATATTCCAACCCTCATTTTACGCAGCATGGAACACGCATGGCCTTGCACAAACCACAAATTTTCGAAGTAGGCCTAAGCCTATCGGCTTAATTGTTCGCGCCGAACAACTGAATTGGGAGAGATTCAGTCATTATCTCGTGACATTTTTGTACTTGCATATTATACAAACATAATGGCGATCTATGTGTGAATAATTAACACACAGTGACGCACCGCGTCGCTTTAGTTGGATAAGCTAATTTTTGCTGTGTTCTTGAGTTTCTTTCTGCATTCAATTGGGGACCCTGAACAATAGCGGACTATTAGGTCCCCGATTGACAGAGGATCCCCGATTGACAACTGTGTACAAAACATATGGGTGTTGTTCTAAAAAAGTTAAAGTACAAACAAAAGAGGAACAATGGGGGTCCCCAGTTGCAGGCAAATACACACTTGGCTGAGTTGGTATAAAATCTGCCACATTAAAACATTGAATTAAAAGCTGGGATGATGTTACGGATCTTTCTGTAATTCCAACAGCCACACAATAATTTGAAGGATGTAAATTCTCTTTATGACCATGTATGAATAAAAGGCTGCATCCGAATCTGTGGTCTCGAGCTCCAATCCCCTCCCCCCAATGTTGTTTCTCAATGCGCGATCGACGCTGCCGCTCGAGATGACAACATTGACCGTGGGAATGGAGGACCTGGAATGGGTGTGGCTACTGACACCTGTCCCAACAATTTTGCCAAAGAGTGTCTGAGGTACTGCTAACTTTACATCCTTGAAGATCACCGATAGGACAACAGAATTTAAGGACTCTAGGTCTCAAATTAAATTGTTTTAAACTAAAGTGTCAATATTGGCTGATTCACTGCTTCCTTGAATACAAGTGTTCAACTGTATTATTCTCAACCCGTCAAGAAAATCATATTGTTCCTTTAGCACAGTATCCGCCTTGAGCAGCCCTTCATCGGTTGAAAGGCGCCATGTTAGTCGGGAGTGTTCATTTTCCTGATACTGACGCGACCGTAATGTGCATTTTCATAGTCGTTCGTAAAACAAGGAAGTGCAGTTCCAACCAAAGGAGCCTCTGTTGCTAGGAAATTTTTGCCCTCTCTTGGTCCAGCTCGGGGCTCATAGGACAAGGGTATTCTCTCTGTCTCAGCATGAAATTACTCCAAGTTGAGGGTACAGAGGTAGCCCCATAATGTGGCTCATACACTGGGCTATTAGCCCCGAGCTGGACCAAAAGAGGGCGCAAATTTCCTACCATTACAGGCTCCCTTGGTAGGTACTACACTTTGCTGGTTCACAAACGAATATTAAATGCACGCGTTACGCTACCATCAAAATGAGCACTGTTAACTAAAATGGCTGTTTTCAACCGATGACGGGGTGATTCTGCGCTAGGCGGATAAGGAGGTAGTCTAGTGTATAAGCCACATTACGGGGCTAGTACAGGTGTACATGCAACTTCCTTGGAACAGATTTTCTCATACGCAAAATGGTACTCCTTAGGGTTAAATTCATCCTTTTTAAAAATTAGGAAGTACTCTAAACCTGAGACACATCTCAAAGATTTAATACAGCTACTGCAAAGATCTGTCGATTATTTAATTAGCAACACGATGGAATATAAGGAGTTTTTGTCACTCATTCAAGCTGTATTATACTGCCCCATTCATGGTTCTTTTTATAACATCTCACCCACAGATTCTGAATCTCGATTGGCCGAAAGTGTGTCCTGTGAAGCTTGCTAGTTTTACTATTTTTTACTATTTGCTTGGGAACGCTTTCAATTCTCGTGACGGAAGCCAAAAAAGCAGGCCCAAAATTGCCTACGCCAACCAAAGCACAGTTTGTATGTGCATGCCTTCAATACTTTCTCTAGAGGGGAAAATGTTCTATTTGAAAATTGAAATTTCGACAAGGACCACATAATGATTATGCAGTCTGCTCAATAATTGTGTGCACTGCTTTTAATGGATGATTCTCAACTCATGCCGAAAAATGGCAGTGACTTTCAACCATTGTGTAAGCCTTGACGCTGTTGTAATAAAAACTGACACGTACATGGAATACGTAATGAAACAGAAAATACATGCCGTTCGTGTCAAGCTTGCACTAGTCATTGAATTGAATATAATAGGGTGCGGTTGTGTTGATTCGCAGTTAGAGTTCACTTAGTTTCCGCGTTCTTCGTGCAGTGTGACATTGAATGGAACTACACCTGGCTTTGTTGAGAAAACTGGACAACCATTGTGACACTGCCAGTAAAAGGTAACATTGCATGAAAAGAACAAAGACTATGGGGAATAAGCACTACCCAGAATGTCCCGGAATAATTCGGGGAGTCCCAACATACCTACTACATTAAATATGCAGAAAATAACGGCTACATAAATTAAGTGAATCGTCCGCGGCACCAGTCCTTCGTACCGTCGTTTTGCTGACAGCATCATGGCCGCACAAAATCACAATGCTAATTCTGGTATTCGTCCTGATGATAGCGCGTGTACTGCTCAGCAGGACAGCGAGGCAAACAATATCAACAACAATGCTGATGACCACAAGCCAGGTGGAGTGTGCTACCTGTAAGTGGATCATGATTCGTTATCAAACTTACATGTACATTGCACATAACATAACATGGATCATGATTCTTTATCAAACTTACATGTACATTGCACATAACGTGTGTCATAAGATTATGCAAATCGCCATATTCCAACCCTCATTTTACGCAGCATGGAACACGCATGGCCTTGCACAAACCACAAGTTTTCGAAGTAGGCATAAGCCTATCGGCTTAATTATTCGCGCCAAACAAGTGAATTGGGAGAGATTCAGTCATTATCTCGAGACATTTTTGTACTTGCATATTATACAAACATAATGGCGATCTATGTGTGAATAATTAACACACAGTGACGCACCGCGTCGCTTTAGTTGGATAAGCTAATTTTTGCTGTGTTCTTGAGTTTCTTTCTGCATTCAATTGGGGACCCTGAACAATAGCGGACTATTAGGTCCCCGATTGACAGAGGATCCCCGATTGACAACTGTGTACAAAACATATGGGTGGTGTTCTAAAAAAGTTAAAGTACAAACAAAAGAGGAACAATAGGGGGTCCCCAGTTGCAGGCAAATACACACTTGGCTGAGTTGGTGTAAAATCTGCCACATTAAAACATTGAATTAAAAGCTGGGATGATGTTACAGATCTTTCTGTAATTCCAACAGCCACACAATAATTTGAAGGATGTAAATTCTCTTTATGACCATGTATGAATAAAAGGCTGCATCCGAATCTGTGGTCTCGAGGTCCAATCCCCTCCCCCAATGTTGTTTCTCAATGCGCGATCGGCACTGCAGCTCGAGATGACAACATTGACCGTGGGAATGGAGGACCTGGAATGGGTGTGGCTACTGACACCTGTCCCAACAATTTTGCCAAAGAGTGTCTGAGGTACTGCTAACTTTACAACCTTGGAGATCACCGATAGGACAACAGAATTTAAGGACTCTTGGTCTCAAATTAAATTGTTTTAAACTAAAGTGTCAACAAACAGAAGTTACGGGACATTGAGGTAATAGTGCGTTGCATGCTTGTGAATTATTAAAGCATATGAATTAAAATGCCTGCGCCCAGGTTGGCGTCAAATTTTCTCCGCGTGGAGAATAAAACGTAAGCGGTCTAGTTTGTATAGAGCTCTATGGCCCAAAGGCATCATTAAAGAATTTGAGTCTCTCCTGTCCTTTCTTTTTGGACTTTTGATGGATCCCCGTTGTATTTCTCGAGGCAATAACGGAATGAAGAAATAAGAAAAATCCCACAGGATTGTTAGTTGTTTCTGTACTTGAAAGGGCCTTTCAAATTCAGAAACGCATCAATTTTGGACAGTTAGGGGCCGAGGTGCCAAAGTGGATCGTATATAGTTGTGATTGTACACATTATGCAACATTGATAGTATCTTCCCTTTTTAACTTGTGCAGTTTGTATTTTCCAAGAACAATGGCGGAAAGCACACGTAAAACTGCACGGTACGCACATGCAAAACTGTGAACTGGTTTCAGACAATCCTGGCCAAAACTCGTTGTGCCCCCACCCCCTGGCCCCCTCTCAATGTTGGGTCTGAATGTGCGATCTGCGCTCTAGCTGGCTGGAGATGACAACATTGACAGGGTAGTGGGGGACATCCCGGCTTCAGTGGGTATGGCTATTGACGTGTGTCCCAACAATTTGGTTTAGGATTATAGGTCTAGGTCTTCAATCCAATGGAAATACATGGAGACGCCCAGACAATAGACCTAGCCATAACTCTGCAAGCCCGTTTTGGACGCGGCCTAAGCCTACGGTTTCATTTTTAAAGAAAGAGTTTGTTCAGTTTAGTGGAAAAAATTGATGCTGAATGCGAAATTTACCTCTGTCCGCCATTTTGTTCTTGACGTACTCCAGCCACTCCCCACTAATAAGTGGAGAATAATGAAAATCGTTCGCATGTTCGCATGACGTTAATGTGTTGATTGTCAACCCCGTTCTCGTGATTAACCTAAAAGCGAGAGGGGTATCGAATACGAATGGAATTCCGTATCTGCCGTCGTGCGTCGCCCGTCGTGCGTCGCCCGTGGGTTATTTTTGTCATGATTGCGCAGTAGTATTTTTAACTTTGACCCTTGATCGTTTTACATGTACATGTCCTTGTTCGATCGATCCACCATGCCTGACTCTCATTCTAGCAATAGAACTAGAAGATGTACATGTATCTGTTTTTGCAGTTGCGCCAAATTCCAATTGAAAGAAGAAATAATATCCTGACATCGGCTAAGTAACGTGTATATGAAATAACACAATTTCGGTTCCATAAATAAATCAACAAAATAGACTTTTGTTACGGTAGATTGTTTTTCTCGATAACTTAGTTACTCTAGACGTAACTTTACTAGTTAACAGCCAGACTTTAGGTCTAAAGCCTATGTAATATTTCTGTCTGTCCCTGCACGATATCCCACAGAACGGAATGTAAATAATAGATTATTTACAATGTTTGATTCCCAATAGTTTTCATAAGAGACGAACTGATTCAACATTATTTTGAGGGCGGATATACCTATGATGAAATCTGCTGTATATTCCAAATTAGACATGACTTTAGTTGCAGGTTGGCTCACAGAAGTCTTTTAAACAGTAACGTTACTTGTTAGCCCCATAAATAATGCTGATGTGCTGGACAACCTGTTCCCATTGGTCTATCCACCATGGCATACACACCCACAAAAACCAACACGTCATATTTTCTGAAACTTAAACCAAGTGGTAATTGCCCCTTAACAATACATTTAACAAACAGTTTGTTATCCACAGCAAGTCTAGTATTTCTGGATTTCAAGGTGAAATTGAGAGGACAAGATAGAATATCTGTATCGGTTGGCAGATTTCTTCCTGGAATTTGATGAAAACAAGTCGGCACATTTTTACAGTATGCAAATTAGAATAACAAGTTGGATAAGTTGGCCGGAACAATTTTTGCTGAAAATGTTTTTTCCCCAAAAAACACTTGGTTGAATTCTCAGAGAGGCGATATTTTCTTGTCAAGGGGGAGGGGTAGTCTAGCATTATTGGAATTAATCATGTGACTAGTATATGCTTTGCAGGTGGGATTTGTACTTGCCTTATTCGGAAAAGATCTCTAGAAGTGAATGGAATCATCACATTGTCATTTGTTAAACAACGGCTTTTGCATGTCCTATGCAACCCATTTGATGGGCGACGCACGACGGGCGACGGACGACGGGCGACGGACGACACACGACGGGCGACGCACGACGGACGACGGGCGACGGCAGATATGGAATTCCATAAATACGCCCAGTGCTCACTGCGGGCACGATTGGTCACCGGACATCATGGACAGGAAATAACATGGTTGCAGACCCGCCAGTACGTACCATTGACACCAACGATAAAAAATGCGCCTATTTCAAGAAACTTCGAAAGATTCCTGAGACGCTCCATGCACACCTCAAATTCTGGCGAAAGGGTCGAAAGATTTTGCACATTGTGATTGGCCGACGCGTTGCTAACTCTTGGAGGCGCGCTTTTCACTTGCATTAGTCTCTTAGTTATTAGTTCCTGTTGCAATTCCTGGTGGTTGGGGAAAATATCCCCTCCCACTTTTTGAGGTGGCGGAAGGGCTGTTAAATCATCCTCCCATACACACACTTTTTGCGCTGAGTATTAAACAAATTAAAGCGGATTGTAAAGAATTTTTTTAGACTTCAAACGATTAAAATGCATTCAATATTACGAAAAAAAAGGGAAAACAACTTTTAAAAAGCCATAAATATGCCATTCTGAATAAATATTACAAACATGGATTCATATTATGAACATTAACCTCTATATGGAGCCATGGTATCACCCCTCCACCCCCACTTTCATAGCAGGGCAAGTTATGCCCCCCTTTTTCCCATCCCAAATCACCCCCCCCCCCAATTTCGGGCACAGACTTCCGCCACTGGTTTCAATGCCTTTCGATGGTACGTCATACTAGGACCTCAAGAGGAACACAAGGCTTTGACTTTAATGTCATTTGGGCTTCCAGGTATGCGAAGATCCTAGCCCGTTTCTGGTACGTCATTTGCCTCCTGGTTATTATGATTGTGGTAGCATTCACAGCCGTCACTCTTACTCTCTACCCTTTGCCAGACTTCTCAGATCCAGTAAAGGTAGGGTGAATTTGATTCAATTTTTTGAAAACTTGGTAATGCATTCTTGTTTGTCTCCATTTATGACAATGAAAAAAATGAAGTTGCATTGCTTCGGACAGACAGTAAAAGAAAATGACTATTAGGACAATAGGGTAAACTAAAGTAGAGAAAAGAATGCTTAGAATAAAACCTTGAAATTCGCCAACTTATTTCATTGTCAAGTGTCATCTATAGTAATGCATGTTCATGAAGAACTGGCAATACTTGAATTTTGTAACCTGCTCAAATATGTAAAACTCACCAGGTAATGAGATAAATCAGTGATAATGTTAAAGAAAGTTTTTGCTTCCGTCAGACGAATTCAGGACGATAATTTTCCCCGGTCAAATATTTCACGAGTCGATTTTCTTTTTAATACAGCTGCCTGTACTTTTGATTGGTTTTAATGTATATCTGAAAGGGGTTTGACGCACGCGGGACCCGGATATCAGCAAGAGTAAATAGTCTTCGAAACCTTTTCGACGACTCGGACGATTTGCTGGTGTTCCACCCGGCTGATGCTGGACGCTCCCCAGATCAATCGGTGAGACAAGAGCGCGCTGCTCAGCAGCCAAGGACCAGACGGCATACCGACCAAGCAACCACTACCGGAATCCGTTTTTGTTCACCGTTATGTGAGTTGCTTTCCCTCCTTATAACATGTCATTTTTTAAGAAGAGTTCTTAATCTACAAACCATTGATGCATGGTAAAAGCTCTGTGCAAGACGACTCCAAAAAAGTGAGTCCAGATCTGTTAGATACATGTATCGGCAATTTTTGAAAATACAGTCATGATTATTTCACTCACAGTTCAGGTTTTCAACTGTTACTTTCAAATAGAAGTTGAAAGATGGACATTTATATCCGCAGGTATCCGCAGCTCACTTAGCGAGAACTTTTAAGTTTTGTGAAACACATTTTAACGATGATTTACCGCCTGCTAATATGGTCACGTTTATAAAGTTGGTCTTTTCAGATTCTAAGATCAGATGAAATCCGATGCATGCAACGTCTAGAGAAGGCAGTATCGTTGCTTTTGTTCATCGCTGAAACGCAGGCACAAATAAAGTATCTGGTCCTTTCTAATTTTTCATTGTTCCAGCAGAAGGAATAAAATTTATGGTGTCATTGTAAAATGTGCTTTATGTTTGACGCAGCTAAAGGATACCTTTAATGCTTTTTTTTCAGGGCAAATACCGCAAGGCACTGATTTGGGAACATTGGTGTTTGAGGGAGTAGATGGAAGCAACATGCTGACAGCAGAGGCCATTAAATCAGTTTGCAAGGCGGAGGAAGGACTTGTGACGTCACATCCGTCTTACCCAGAGAACTGTCTGTGCCGAGACGCACGTGGCGACTGCCCTAGTTCCTGGTCTCTCGGAAACTACGTAGCACTGCTGTCCAACAAGACCTCCTACGCAGAGATCGAAGACATTGATGTGGCAGACACTGTTAGTCTGCTGCTGCGCTGCGCACCGTTTTTTCGCAACACAACGGTAGAGGACCTCCATGTGGATACTCTTCCAAGTGCCATCCCGGACGACTGCAAACAGCACGAGTACGCTGCTTTCACAATGCTCCACTACCTTCTCCCCGCCGAGGTCGGTCGGGGTGTCACCGAAAGCAGTACCTCGCTGAAGTCCTCAATTACAGCGGTACTGCTACCCATCAGTGACCAAGACGCCCAGGAAAAGATCTTCCAGGAAAGTATACAACAGAAACCCGCCACCGATGGCATCACACGACTCCGGGCGGTGTATATGCCTATCAAGGTCTCCCTCTTTGCGAGCGCCATCTTGTTTGAAAGCCTGTTCTTCGGCATTGCCGCCGCAGCAATTTTTCTCCTGATCTGGATTTATACCGGTTCCATCCTTGTCACCCTGGCGGCACTCATCAATATGGTGTTCTCATTTGCTTTGGCAGATTTCTTCTTCACGGTGGCATTTGTGCGACCCTTCTTCCCCTTTGTCAATATCATTTCTATTATTCTGCTGCTTGGGATCGGTGCCGACGACACGTTTGTCTACATGGACCTGTGGAAGAAGTGCCGATCGGAGTTTGGCGACCAAGACTTGGTGAGACTCGTCCACGAGACCCTCTGCCACGCTTCCGCCACGATGTTTGTGACCAGCTTCACCACTGCAGCCGCGCTCTTCGCGACAGCCTTGAACGATATAGTGGTCGTGAAGTGCTTCGCCGTCTTCGCGGGGACAGCCATCCTGATGAACTTGGCACTGACACTATCTCTGCTGCCGGCCGTCATCGTCATGCAGCACAAACTGACAGCTTGGGGCTGCTCATCATGCAGTTGCTGCTTAACCAAGCTGCTCACACCCCTGACAAAGTTTCATGAAATTGTTATCCCCTTTCTTGTGAAGAAGCTAAGATTCCTGTGGATTGTTCTCTTTCTGTTGCTCCTTGCTGGTAGCGCAGTTGTAATTTTCCGTATCCCAGGTTTCCAGCTACCTAGCTCTTCGGACTTCCAGTATTTCATTAATTCCCACTACCTGGAACAGTATGATCTCGTCTACAAAGACCAGTTTGCATATAACAAGGACAGAGTTAGGTATTTTGTTGGATACGTTGTTTGGGGTGTCCACTCAGTCGACAACGGTGACTGGTGGGACCCAGACGATAGAGGGACCCTAATTTTGGACGATTCTTTCACATTTTCCAGTCCCGAGGACCAGACGTGGCTGCGTAATTTCTGCCGAGATATGCGGGAGCAGAGCTTCCACACGTCATTTGAGGGCGCGGAAAATTGCACTATCGAGAACTTTATCGACTTTATGGAACAGCCAGCTTGTAATATCTCCGGCCAAGATGTGTCCCCTTGCTGCAATCAATCGATTTTTCCTTACGAACCTGATCTCTTTAAGATCTGCCTAGCTAAATTTGCCGATGTCTTTCAATCTCAAAGTCTCTTCTTCTGGAGGACGGACGGTCAGCTAGCTGGTATCAAAATCAGTTTTCAAACGACGTTTAAGGACAGCCTCAAATTCGTTGATAACGACAAACTGTGGACGACCATTGATACTTGGATTGGAGAGAAGATAAAATCGGCGCCTGAATCACTCCAAAGGGGGTGGTTTTCGTCATATTATTACCAACTGTCCTTTTACGATCTCCAACAATGTCTTGCAGCTGGAACCAGAACATCTATGCTCGTCACCTTAGCGGTAGCGTCCGGTATACTGTTTCTGACAATACAGAATATTATCCTCACCCTGTGGGCTATGCTGACCATAACAAGCGCCGTGTTTGTTACAGTTGCAAGCCTTGTCCTGCTTGGCTGGGAGTTAAATGCAGGCGAGGCTACCATTATCACGTTAGCGGTGGGTCTGTCAGTTGATTTCACCATTCACTACGGGGTGGCTTATAAACTCTCTCGTCTCCCTGACCGAATCGGCCGCTCTCTCTACTCTCTTAAAACCATGTCGCCCGCTATCACCATCGCAGCTTTTTCAACGTTCGTTGCGGGCGCCCTGGTGTCGCCGTCCAGACTTCAGAGTTATTATCAGTTTGGCGTCTTTCTGATGCTCGTCATGAGCATCAGCTGGACGCACGGCACCTTCTTCTTCCAGTCGCTGTGTATGGTGGCCGGCCCGCAAGGATCGTGCGGAGACATCCCGTGCCCGGCCTGCTGCGAGGCAAGGTCCGTGTCACCCACGCGGGGGTGGATCACCGAAAGTCAGGGTCACGACAATCCTGTCGTGGCCAGTATCCGTGAAGATGAAGGAATCTATACCGTAACAAACGGATGGATTATTGCCCAGGGGAATGATCTTCTGCCAGGAGGCAAGTAATGACAGAACCATGACTCTGCAACCTGAAGTCTTCTCAATACATTTCATTTATTGTATTTTGATACCAGTGATGTATCGGGGGGGGGGACTTGCTCCCCTGACAGATTTTTAAAAAATTTATTATTATTATCATTTTCGTTTTAAAAGTTTTTTTCAACTGAGAATACTTCATAGGTGAGTAGGAAAGACAGTAATCGTCATATTCAATTATCAAAAAATTGGTTATATATTTCTCCCCCATTATCATATTGAATGAACCCACAAGTGCATTTGCTTTTGAATTCCCCCCCCCCCACCAGAAGCTGGATGTGCCACTGCTTGACACATCACTACTTTAGTAGTAGCTTAACAGTCCCTGCAGGTTCGTGGAAGATATGAATACTTACTATTGGAAGATGGTTTCATTTACACAAACAAAGCACAGCCCCAGACCATATTTTTGGGGCAAGTTTTTTTTTTCAGCCTTTAAACTTTAGAATTTCTTCAGACAATGATTTATGATCTGAAGGACGAGGCTACATTTGGTGACTTTATTACACGTTTTGGAGAGGAGGGGAAATGACATCATCCCTCGAGTCGATTTTTTTCTCATCACATTTTTGAAAGAAATGTTTTTCTCCTTTTGGAGGGAGATTTCCCCGTTGCCACCCCGATGAGCTGGTTGAGTTAGAGTACAGGGTGTATATTTCTGTGTTTGTTGTGTTGAAATCCAATTTGATGATCAACTGTCAATCTTCCTAGAATGCTGGTTTTTCTAGGAAGACGGGACAGCATATTTTTTGCACATATTGAAACGTTTTTGCTTTGCCTGTCTTCACTTTCTCTTAAGAAGACACCAACTTGTTTAAGCCTCATGTCGCTGTATTCTTAAAGAGTCTGGCGGTTGGTGCAATAATGAAAGCCCAATTCCAAAATCGCAGTTTTAAACTGAATCTGGCTTGGTAATTTGTTTGGAATGTATGGTTAATGCTTTATTCATATGACCGATTTTAAATAGGGCTTGTATTGCCTAGCCTATTTGTAGTTAATGTTTATAGGCGTTATAATCCACTTTGACATTTCACTGAAGTAGTTAGTGACTGATGGGAACACTTACAAAACATGCAATGCTGGATTTGGTTTTGGAAAGCAATTTGTATAATTATGTCTATATGTATTGAATTGAAATCAAAGTTAATTATCGCCTATCCATTTCCCAAGCGTTTTGTCTTTCTTAGGAAGATGATAGAGCATACTTTGGTTCCGATTTAAAATGTGTGGTTTTGTCATTATTGTGTAAAACATCTTTTCACTCCCTCTCTCTTGAGCCAGCATGTTGACTGAGCTAGAGCTCTATTCTTAGAAAAGACTGGCAGTACTGGCGTTTCACAATAGTGCGCCTCCAAGAGTTTGCAAAGCGATGACCAATCAGATTGCGCGAAATCTGTCGACCCAATGCGCATATTTGGAAAGGGTAGACAGATTTCGCGCACTGTTATTGGTCAACGCGTGGCAGACACTTAGAGGTGCACTATCGTGAATCGCCTGTATTCATGAACCCAATTTCAAAATCGAAGTTTAAATTGAAAGGTTGCTTAGGTATGTTACTGTTGCTTGAAGTGCATGGTTAACGCTATGGAAATACGACCATTTGTAAATATTGCTTGTGTTGCCTATATCTGTGTACATAGTTACTTAATGTTTTTGGGCGGGTCATAATGCACTGGTACATTTCATTGAAATAATGACTGACGGGAACACTTACACAATATGCAGTGCTGGATTTGGTTTTAGTAAACATTGTGTATGTCTTTTGTTGAAATGAAAAGCAAATATCATCCATCCATTTCTCTAGTTTTCAGGAAGAGGAGACGGCATACTTTTACACAGATTATAAATTTCTGGTTTTAGTGTTCTTGTGTGAAAATCTTTCTTTTACCACCCTCTATTAAACAAGATACCAACTGTTTAAAGGCTTTTATAGCTGTATGAAAAAATTGGCAGTTGGCCACAGAGGAAAACCCAATTCTGAAATTGCTTTTTAACCTGCAAGCTATTTTGGTGTTTTGCTGTGGGTGCATGGTTAATACCCTGTAAATATGACCATTCTAAGGAATATATCGTACCTGTTTTAGTATCTTCTCACGGTGTAGTCTTCAAAGCTCTCCACTTGCCAAGCGATATGCGTGGCAAGTGGAGAGCTATTCTTCAAACTGTTACTGTCAGGAATTTCAGATTCTCACCCGTAGCCATGCCAGGCCAGCCTCTACTCTAGACCCAAATTCCTTCAAACTGTTTCTTTTGTGTTAAGCCACTTTGAGTGAACAACGGTATGTGCTGACCCTCCCACGCCAAGGCCTCTATTCGATACACCCTGAGCTAGCGGACCGCTGACACGCTGCAGGCCAAGTTGCTTTCAGTCAAGCTGTGTGGGCATTCTGCTTGAATGTGGCCGTTCATCTCTACACCCTGCTGGGGCACTGCACTCGTGCAAGGCATCGAAAGTTAAGACAACACCATCGGCTGCAACAACTTATCCGTGCCGGAACAATACTCTTCCTCGCCTGTCCAACCCTGCTACCCGCGAAGTCAGCCACCCAGGCCCCATTCTGCAGACCAAGCGTACTTAAGCGGCGACGTTACCACCACCGAGTGCCCTCTACTTGTCCCCTACTCCTCGGCTAACAGAGCAACCCAGCAACCTGTTAGGTTGTAAACAGTCGCGGAACCTTCATGTTTCCGTAAGAATTGGCCGACTTCTTAATCCATATTTTTGTAACGGTGTGTGTTACATTCATTCAATGTAATTTTCATCCTCGGTTGATTTTTGTAGTGTAGTAAAATAACACAATGCAATTCTAGTTCCTCAATCTTGTTGATTTCTGACTTGTCACTTTCTCTGTCCCATTTTGACTCACTGGATTTGTTCATTGAATAATTTTGCTTTCTAGGCTCGTAAGACCAGAGCTTTTGATGTTTCCGTACTTAATCACATGTCGGCGGATGACGTGTTAACACATATTTTCCCTATTTACTCCACGGCGGATGTGCATACTCGTTCAAGAATTCGTTGCCGCGGTTGACATATTAACGAGTCGTGCTTGGTTGAGTCGCAGAGGAGGTTGAGTCAAAGCACGAAAGACGATCCTTATACACGCAGACGCTGCCACTGAGTGGACCCCTCCACACACTAACCCATATACCCAGCAAGATATGGGACGGACGGGTACCCCCTTACATGTCCAATCTCTATACACACTCTGGACTATTGTTACCTAACACCCCCCCCCCATGCGTGTAAAGAATTCCTGAGATTCCGATCAAACATTGACCAACTCAAAAGTGGTGGTGTGGTGCTCGCTGTCCCAAATCTTGCTTCATGTGTCAACCCACAATAATCCTAACATGCCTTTCTTGAGTAATTAGAATTGATTGGGAACCCACACCATACACGAAAGGACCAAGGGGACAAAAAACCTCCTTTAATTGGCGGTGAACCAATTTGCAAAGAGATGAGGTTACAAAATTCCATTTAGCATTGTATCAAACAACTGTCAAAAACCACACATGGCCACTAGTGACGCCTATATACGCTATCGACCTTTTGTATATGAACCGGTAGACGCCTGGACACGCCCCACAATGTTTACCAGGACAGTTGAAACTGCTGAACAGAAAAACTCGGGGGAGGGAATTTAAAAATTCAGGGGGAAGAAAACTCAAGAGTTGTGTCTCCCTACATATTTTATGGGCGCCAGAAATGAATTGCAAGGTTGACGAATTTTAGAAAAAATAACACCCCAGCATTTTTTGAGAAAAAAACCGACATTAACTGGCTATTTTAATACTTTTATACTAAGTCAGCACTATCAGCAGGGGAATTCTCAATGAGATAACCGTTCCAGTCGCTAAGTCTTCATTCCTCAAAGATCTACGCCCGGTATCTTTTAAAATGAGCGGTTTGAGAAGTAGTCTTCGTCAAAAGCATATATATTTTATCAGAATGATCATAAAGCAAACTGTATTTATTTTGAATATTCTTGGTTTACTAATGTTATTTTAATCAAACAATACTAAAACAGAGAGTCGAATCCATCCATCTGATCGTTAATTCCAAAGAAAAAAAACTGTTAATGAATATCCTTATAGCCGACAGGCCGCCAGAACATCCAGCATAATATTGGCTGATTCACTGCTTCCTTGAATACAAGTGTTCAACTGTATTATTCTCAACCCGTCAAGAAAATCATATTGTTCCTTTAGCACAGTATCCGCCTTGAGCAGCCCTTCATCGGTTGAAAGGCGCCATGTTAGTCGGGAGTGTTCATTTTGCTGATACTGACGCGACCGTAATGTGCATTTTCATAGTCGTTCGTAAAACAAGGAAGTGCAGTTCCGACCAAAGGAGCCTCTGTTGCTAGGAAATTTTCGCCCTCTCTTGGTCCAGCTCGGGGCTCATAGGACAAGGGTATTCTCTCTGTCTCAGCATGAAATTACTCCAAGTTGAGGGTACAGAGGTAGCCCCATAATGTGGCTCATACACTGGGCTATTAGCCCCGAGCTGGACCAAAAGAGGGCGCAAATTTCCTACCATTACAGGCTCCCTTGGTAGGTACTACACTTTGCTGGTTCACAAACGAATATTAAATGCACGCGTTACGGTGGCATCGCTACCAACAAAATGAGCACTGTTAACTAAAATGGCTGTTTTCAACCGATGACGGGGTGATTTTGCGCTAGGCGGATAAGGAGGTAGTCTAGTGTATAAGCCACATTACGGGGCTGGTACAGGTGTACATGCAATTTCCTTGGAACAGATTTTCTCATACGCAAAATGTTACTCCTTAGGGTTAAATTCATCCTTTTTTAAAAATTAGGAAGTACTCTACACCTGAGACACATCTCAAAGATTTAATACAGCTACTGCAAAGATCTGTCGGTTATTTAATTAGCAACACGATGGAATATAAGGAGTTTTTGTCACTCATTCAAGCTGTATTATACTGCCCCATTCATGGTTCTTTTTATAACATCTCACCCACAGATTCTGTATCTCGATTGGCCGAAAGTGCCGTCCCGTGAAGCTTGCTAGTTTTACTTATTTTTGCACCGCCACTCAAAAAAGACTGTACACATGTAGCCTTGCTCATAAAAAGAACTATACCCGTAGCAACCAAAAAACCCGTAGCAATGAATAGTACGTGTATTTGGGCTCATCAGAGTTGTAGACTCGAGTTAGTTGACTTGGACTCGCGCTATCTTTATAAATCGTGACTTGAATTGTAACTATCAATTTTTGACTTTTGACCTGGCTTGGACTTGTGAAATTGACTTCCTGCCACCTCTGCGGCTCATAGCTTAAACCTATGGGCGAGGTGTTATAAAACATATTGACTGCTTTATCTCTTGGTATAGTAAAACTGGTCTCCCTCGGCCGAGCATACTCTTTTCACCTGGCTTCTTCTCTGGAAAAGAGAGCTCTATGGATCACTTGGGGAGGCTGGTTTTACCACACAACTCGAAACAGTCAATATTTGTCTACTATCGTTTTGAAAAATTGCAAAGTGCAACGAGCTTTTGATAAAAGGTCAAATTTGGAGAAGACTTGATAACATCGCTACAGAATGCAATGCGAACTATGTTCACCTGAAACAGAAGTCACATGGTGGTTCGCGGTGAGCATATTTTACGTATCTAGCCCTTTTAAACTCGAAATAAATGAATCGCGTGTAAGACATTTTGTAGGAACGGAATAATGATCAAGAGTAATATTTCAAAATAGCGAGTTTATTCGACAACGAAGTACGATGCAGAGTCGACTCTCATAGGGCAGACCTGGAGCGCTCGTATTGCTGCTTCGAAAATGACCTTGGACGCGCTTCCATGCGCTCTAGGAATACCGAACTAGCTCATTGATCCAAACAATGTATCTATCTCGTAGCGGTGCTTGAGTGCAGTGATATCAGCTTCTTGGAGTTGAGACATGTACTTTTCCAAAGTTGCTTGACCAGAGGTATTCGTAGGATTAGTGGACTTCGGAAAGGAGACGAATTTTCTCAGGCCTGTTTCTTCCAGGATGATATCGGAGTCCCTCGTCAGGTGTTCAAACCGGCCGGTGTAGTTATAACGGAGCAAACACGGGTGGCACATCTTGTACATCTCTTTCCAGTGCTCCGTGGCGTCGTAGCTGTGGAATACACTGCGAGGGTCGCTCACGTACCGGACGAACTCCGCGAACTGGACCTTCGTGAAGGTTCCCCGGCCCGCGACCGATTTCGTCGAGTTCAGGTATGGCCGTAGTTTTTCGAAGACTGCCCTCTGTATCAATCGGTTCTCGGCGCTCTCCCTCTCAAACTTGTCCCGGTAACAGGAGATCACCCGCTGAAGTGGTTCCCGCGTAAACATGATAGTGGTGTATTCGTCCAATCGCCTTTTAGCTTCTTTCATCGAGTATTGTGAGAGCCGAGGTATCTTCGTGTAGTGTGCCCGGTTATTAGAAATGTCTTCCATTTTCTGGAATCGACCGAGGAGCAGTAGAAATATGCGCTTCCAACCGGTGCAGCCCACCTTACGAATGTAGCAGTAAATTAGATTGGGAGAATCTAAGACGAGAAGGTGGTCGAGTTTCCTCAGAACATCTCGGGTCAGATTATAGTGTAGGTCTGGAATGCCTTGATGCCGAAGTGTATCGCAGGTACTCTTAACTCGCCTCCTCTGGAAGGCTTGTTCCTGCAGCCACTCGTCAATGTTCACCTGCAGAGCAAGACACATGAAATGGTTCAGTCTCTTGCTATTAATTAACTTCATATCACCGATTACCTTGCAAAATGACGCGAACAGGCAATGTATAAATGAAATTGTGTTCACCTAAAATGAATGAGAAGCAAAATCGTTTATCCGCCATCATTTATTGATCACCCCTTGTATTTCCTCAATAGCCCTAATGCCCTGATTTATTTTGCATATGATTTTACATACATCCTAGGGGGTTTGGGTTGACATCAACCCAGGTTATTTCCTCCGGAATTCATCCCCTCCACAGGTCCCTACATTGGACCTGCGAAGTACGTCTGGACACTATAATTGTGGGAAGAAGTGCATACGATCTGGTTAGGGCATAACATAAACACAACATTAAGGCCGTGTCCGAAATGGGCTTCCAGAGCTACGACTACGTCTATTGTCTACGCGTCTCTGTGTAGTCCTAGACAACAGATTCGGATGCAGCCTGACCGTGTGACGAGAGAGTTCTACTAACAGCTGGGGCGCTGTTTTCGGTGCATGGTCTGCAACCCAGACAGATAAGTAGACCATAATGCGATGTGACGTGATGTGCGAAAACTCTTCACATGGTGAGCCTTGTCAATTGGGTGCATATAATTTAAACTTGAAATTAATATGGACACACTCTTGCTTTCAGATATATTACGTTTATGATTCCAGGCTTTACTAGAATCACGATTTAAGCAGTTTTGAAAACAGGACAGTGTCCAGAAGCTCACCATGTTAAGGGTTCTCGCAGATCACATCACACATTATACGCGAATCGCCCACCTTGCAGACGAGTGTCTATTATATCAATCAATTGTGTATTCAACATCCCCCGCGCTTAATCGAGCGTTTGATTTGACTCTCGTGACTCCCCCCCCCCCTTTTCAGGCCTGGCCCAAGTAACCGACCCGCCAAGCCTGTTTCTTGGTGTAGTTTCTTGGCTTAGTTTGAACGATGCAAAGGAAGTTGATGCCGTTCCAAAAATCGTTGCATTTAGTGACAAACTTGCTCATGTTAAAGTAAATTAAAGGTTGTGTTAACATTTAATTTCTGCATCACCTTTAATCAGGTAACCCTAGATCGTTCGCTTGTCACATTGCACATTCTCTCCAAACCCACGACGACATCACGGGAAGAAATCGAACACACTGTTCCCTGGTTCTCTTTAAACGCCTTCAACTCAAGAAAGAGACCGGTCATAGTGCGTCAAACGATTGCACGAGTTATAAAACCCAAAATGAATAACTTTGAACCGTGTTTGACTTTGACTGCTCCTCATTGTAGACAATTAAGCATCAGGATATTCAGCGATGCAAGAAATTTCGAAGATATTTTTGTCTATTTCTGCACTGGGACTAGGGGCCTAGTTTGGTTGAAACTTGGGGGCTTGACAGTGCAAACATTTATGTCAGAGGGATAAGAGGCAAATAAACTGCAGTCTGTCCGTCGTCTCCTGACAGAGCATACTCTCCGAAACGTTGGGTCCATCACCAGGGATTCTCTTCACATCCCCAATCACGAAAGAGACTCATATGTCACCACATCAAACTATACAGGTTTCGTTCATTTAGAAATGTCGAACCTGGAGAAGTGAAGACGCACAAATCAGCTTGGGCGCACGTCCCCCCACGTAAGTTGCTCAACTTGATCCTGAAGACACTGTTGATGCAATGCATTTTATTTATGACTTGTAAGCCACAGGGAAATCCCCTTTGGGTGTATGAACAACCCCACAAGTTGCTCTTCAAAATAAACAATCGAACAGGGAGAACATTATAATGCTATACTTGGTCCAAGTGACACTCACTTAAAACTACAACTGTTTTCAAATAAGTTTATATATATGCCTGTACTGTGTGGAACTGTGTTGTGAGGTTCAGTCAAGATCATTTCATTGTTTTGGATGCATTCATCCGTTATCGGTTGGAATCCATTCAGGAACAGTTTTTTTAGGCAGCGCTGTTTTGGTCTTGCACTTCGTGACTTAACATTCACTAGCTTGACCCATTAAGCTTGTCTCAGTATTGGTTTATATGAAGCCTGCTGACGTTTGCTTCTTCTTTGCCAGCAAGCGAATGAAAACAGGGCAAAGCAATCACTGAAGCTATTTGAGGGCGTCATTTGAAATTGCTTCCCCGTTCAGGAATGTGGTCCGACGAAGGTTGCCTTCGACACATTGCCGATTTGAAGCAGTGCGTCCAGGATATTTGAAGCAGGAACCCGGTTGAGTTCTTTGGTTCGTCGGCAGAATCGGTGCAGCATGGCTCATGCCCGTCAGAGCACATCAGTGTCCAGAGCGGACAGCCGCATAGAGTCGGAAAAACGCCCATCACAACCGCTTGCCTTGGACTGGGGACCAAACCGTGAACAGGGAGAGGACAAAGAAACAACCCAGGAGGAAGTTACACCGGATGGTGTCTGCTACTGGTGAGTACATTGCATATTGCTCACGTATGACAAAGATGCTCCAGACTATAAGTTAGGAATAGTGGAAACTTGGGCATCCTAAAGAACGGCTTGTTTTTGGCTACCGCTGCGTCTCTGACGTAGGAAAAATTGCACGTGTAAGTCTTAATGTTTGGACAGAAATGAAAAGACCCCTGACTTGTATTCACGCCATCACTAGTTGAGTAAAA
This sequence comes from Acanthaster planci, assembly GCF_054643075.1. Classification (NCBI taxonomy): domain Eukaryota; kingdom Metazoa; phylum Echinodermata; class Asteroidea; order Valvatida; family Acanthasteridae; genus Acanthaster; species Acanthaster planci. The sequence goes on along the minus strand of NW_028257834.1, from coordinate 1,904 downwards.
GCAAACATCAACATAGATCCATGGCAAATCTCAAAAGTCAGAGGCCTCACTGAATGTAGAGGTTGAAGCACGAAGAACTAGTGGCAAATTAAGGATGTTGAAGAATATGCATAGGGGTCTCTGTTTGGGGACTATATAGAAATAAATGCGGTTGAATAGCGTTATAAGGGGACCCATACCAGTATCATATAGGATCTACGTATGTGAGTACCGAGTCCATTTTTTTAAATACAAAAGTTAAAAACACTTCAACTTTGAAGAATTTCTCCAGAGAGTCTGTCAAGTCAAATTCACTCCCAATTTGCCGCCGAACATGAATTTGCACTTAACACGTTTACAAAACCTTAATTAATAATACAGAAGTTGTGGGGGTGTTGGTTGCACCGAGCACCCCGCAAAAGTCAGTTTAAAAAAGTGCCACGGGGTTCTTTTCTGTACAAATTCCTGTACACTTTACATGAAGGCCGTAACACAAAGAAGTATCCTGCAATAAAGGCGGCAAATCGCAAAAGAGCTGAACTCTGGTAAAATTTGTCGCGTTCGTTTCATGTTGAAAAGAAAAGTTAACAGTGTTCATTCCTTGCTTGTGCTGTTAACGCTTAATTATACACGTAGGTGTGTCGGTGAGGATTAAGATTTTACATGTGAAACCTTCTCTGTATTTTGTCATTTTGGTGGCGAAATATAAATAGCAACAGTCCATTCGTGGGATTTCTTTTGAATGCTGTAGACTACTGCAGTTTTGCGCCAGAATGTCTACATGTTATCATTGTCTGTTTAACCATGTTGATTTCCCAGTAGCTTTTAAAGTGGACATAGTTACCTCCCCTTGTAGCACTTAAAAGGTCAAAATAGCTTCGGAATTTATTACCTCACGCGACAACAGAGCGAAGTTCTTGTTATTGTCTTCAATTTGTAGCGTTCCCGTTGGTATGCCACCTTTGAACTTGAAGTTCACATTTACCCCCCAAGTGTGCATTATTTTATTCAATTCTGGATCCCACAAGGAGTTTGTTGTCCGGTTCCTTTTTTGTGACCAGTTTTGCGAGGGTCCTGGCTCGTTTCTGGTACGTCGTTGGCATCCTCGTCTTGGTACTCGCGTCTGTTATGGCCGCCCTCACCTTCACCTTGTACGAACTCCCGCATTTCGTAGACCCCACGAAGGTAATGATTTATTTTGTTGCCCTTGCAGGAGGTGAAAAATGGACTTCAAAGTGTAATAACAAGGTTATTTTTGCTATGATGAATGTATACACAGTTTATTTACAGGGAAGTACTCGGTGAAACCGAAATTAATTAAAAACAGCCAAACGAGTATTCCGAGCTATTTAAGGGCATACACATAGCAATTTTTCGTTTTCAAATACGTATTTGATACCAAGTGTCGACTCAAAGGCGGGTTCAGAGCCAGATTGTTCGGTCCCAACTCTTTTTTTGGGGAGGGTAAAAATGTAAACTTTTCAAATGTAATCTTGTATGGCCTTTCTGAGGAGTGGGGTTGCATTTGTTGGCTTTTGAAGGACACACTTTCTGAAGGAAGGGAAATCAACTTAATCACAACTTTGCCTTTCCCTTATTTATCATAATGTGTTGGGGGGGGGGGTGGACTGCATGGCCCCCTTGAGCCTCGCCCCTGGTTCCGCCCTTAATCGCGTCTATTTAGAAGGTAAATGTCATAGCACTGTGTTTTCATAAAGATGCTAAGTTGGTATGCACTTTTTTCTCACGAAAGCATCTGACACACTCTCAGTTTAATGCTGAATACACACTGAAACTATACGAGGGGGTGGACAAGTACACCTCACCCCAAAAAGTCAAAGAATTAGTGCACCCTCGGGGGTCAATGAAGCTCATGCAACAAAATGCATGGCAGCTAGCACTTTTATGGTTATGCAAGAGGAATG
>NW_028257833.1:0-37560 GCF_054643075.1 Acanthaster planci | reverse complement strand
TGCCGAAACAATTCTATTTCTAATCTTCAATCTTCTCCTCCAAGTACGGCCCTCTTTTGGGAGGAATAACCTTGCTCACCTCATCAGCTGCTGCATCGCCCAGTGCTGTCTTGACATCATTGCGGAAGAACTCGTCGACGTCATCATCTTCATCGTCCTCGTTGTTCTCATCTCCGCTCTCGCTGTCCTCACTGTTCTCTGATTCGTTGTGACTGTCCTCGCTGGACGGCTTCTGCTTCTGGAAAAGTAGATGGTTTACTGAGGGTACATTCAAGAACTTAAGGGAGCATCTCAGATGTTGGAACGTCCTTTTCCCGCTGGAATGCTCCATTTGGGAACACTGGTTGTTCCCATGTAGAACACAGCTGGTTCCCAATGGGAACAAGTTGTTCCCAGCTGTTTTCTGGGGAACACTGTGTTGTGACATCAGCGTTCCTTCTGGGAACATTCTAAGTCGGTCATATCATAAATTCTAATTGGGACTTTTGAGACGCTCCCTAAATCAGGCAGAACAGCAAAAAACACAAAACTGATGCAGTGAGTGGCAGGTTACAGAACCTGAGCACTCACGTTTTGAACACGCTAAAAATGTTCAGCCCTAGTAGCTGACCCACCATTCAGACCTGGAACAGTGACTTGTAAAAAAAAAACTGGCAACACTCATGCCAGCTAATTCAAACGAGGAGTCGTCTGCATGGAAGCCAGTACTTCAAGCCCAGATGGACGCAGTAGTATGGTGGTTTAACATTGCTGGCTGCACAGCATTTTCAAGAGTTATTTATTTACCTTATTCGTGTGGTTTCCATGACCGTTTGAAAGCCGTTTCTTCTTGCTGACTGGAGTTGACTCCATGACCTTGTCATTCTTCTCCTGCTCCTCCCCATCGTCATCGTCATCTTCATCGTCATCGTCGCTCCCCTCTTCCATTTCTGCATCTTCCTCATCGTCTGAAGAAAAAAAATGAAAAAAGCAAGAAGAAACGGTCATGCCTAAACCTCACTCTGAGTGAATGCTCGCTGAGAGTGAGAGCGTTTCTTACTTTCGGCAAAATACAACCAGTGCAGTATAAAAACCAATGGCATACTCTTTGTGCCCAAATCAAGACTGGACACCAACCAGTTCAGAAAGAAACGGTGGCTTGGTCGTACAGTGTAGCCTATGAAAATTTGCACAAATTCTAATTCAAACAAGATGACTTTGACTCAAATTTGGTACCAGACTGTCAGAAAAGGGGGGAAATATCTAATCCTCACTGACAAGTTGTGCCGTTGGTCACAAATGTAAAATATTCTGTTTTTAGAACAAAAACGGATTTCTCTACATGAAGTCCACACTAACCTGATTCAGTGATCTCCATATTACCATCTTCAACCTCTTTGGTTGGATCAAGAATCTGTCAACACGAGACCACATAAAGTTAGTGCTCTTACGGAAATGGTCGCTTTGGTTGAATGAAATATGGTGTGGGAAAGGAGACATTCTTCTAGATCAGATGTACCTAGGAACTTAGGCTACGGAGATAGATAATGCATCAGGCCAAACTGAACATTTTCTGTGTTTAATCAGTTCATCTCTCGTATGCACAAATATCTACAGTCCTTTCTCAGCGTATTTTGTATATGGTACACAATTCGGCACACCGTCAGTGTGTGTTCAGTTGTTTGCCGGCACAAAATGACTCATGCCCTTTTCTGCTGCCCCCATCACAACAGTTGGTTTACTGCACAAACATTATGCGCATGGAACAACAGGGCACAGTTGTTGGACAGCACCAACTGTCATCTGATCTATCCCTCTGTGGGGTAGTTTCATGCCATGTACAAAATGACACCTCTGTGTGTCTCTGTACTGCCACCTAAATAACCTAAAGAGTGAAAAAGACCTCATTCGGGGGAAGCCATTTTTATCATGTTTCCAAAGTCGATCATATAATATGTCACCTGTTAAGCAAGGTGGTACCAGACTATTTGGGGTTCCTTGTTTCAAAATGTGGCTTAAAGCATTCAGATATAATTGGTCACAAAATTTTAAATTGGTCTAAACGAAAAACAGGCATGAGTTTGTACTGATCTTTTACTTCATTGCTGTTATTTTTACTCTCAGGTTCACAAAATGAAAAGTCTTACCTCACTCTCAATTCAAGAAGGTCAACACATGAATACAATCTAGTTTGCTTGGGTGAGTTTTTATGTACTTACGAGAACTTGAACAACAACTGCACGCTGACAGAGTGAAACAGAAACTTACATCCAGGAGCAGCTGCAGTGCCTCCGGGGTCATGTGAGGGCAGATCATCTTGAAGACGCCATCCACCACGGTCCGCAAGAGATGCGACGGCTTGGACAAGAGACTGAGCAAGATCTCGGTCACGACCTCCACCCACTCCGGCTCTGGAGACAAAACACAATTCCAATAGCATCTTCAATATCACGCTGGGCTCCTGTATAGGCAAAACCATGCCTTTCCGGGTATGCCATGACCTTGAAACTTAGCAAGAGGAGGAAAACGTTGACGGATGGCGATAATAAGGGAATCGACACCTTTACAATTTTTGTAATTGTGCTGACTGCTTTGCAAGAGCCATTTCCACTTTCTTTGCACCCTGACTAGTCACGCCCTTAAACATGTGTAGGCTTGGAATCCAGCCTCTGTAGAGTAATCCAGGGACCGTAACTAGGAGCCGTTACTGTGAGGGTACCCCGCTCCAACATGGATCATTCGTGCATGCAACATACATGTACCTCTATGACCAGTTTGTCTAAACCTGACCAACGTACACACTTGGTCAATGAATGCATGTGACAAGCATGTGACTGTGGTACCATTGAGTAGTGGTATATCTTCCAATCAGTCTATAGACTTTATTCACGGGGCCGGCCATATTGAATTTGAAAGCAAGGTTAACTCTTCATTTTTCAATGTTGAGAGTACAAATGAGGAAATAAAATGATATTTCATGATCAATGTCCAGCTGTCTACTCCGATGAATAATTTCAAATTCATGGTTGAACACATTGAATTGTACCTTGCCAGATTCCAAAAATTATTGAAAGGGAGGCTTGGAATGCACGGAAGTATAAAACAGTCTGGTGACATCCTAATCGACAGTTTGCAATATATACAACAGATTTGGGGGATAAGATCAAAAATGGCCTCCACTTGAATAGGGTCCATTACTGCCTGCGGATGTTTAACTGAGGGGGCCCTATGCAGCGATCATTCTCGGGCCGTTCATCCATGTGAGAAATCAAGCCCAGGCTGTCACCCTGTCAAGGAGACAATTGATTTTGTTTGGAACATCGACGCCGAGTTACTTGGGACAATGATTTGTCCACATACGGCTTTGGGTCCTCTCAACCTGTAAGTTTCAACACCTGCGTTGTCCTCACATCTATCGAACACGATTGGCCTTGTCTATTAAGGGTAATATCAATGAGGACTGTAATTCTGTCTTACCGTCCTCTGTCTTCTTCTTGAGGGATCTTCTCCTGCTCACAGCTCGCTCGTAGCATCCGTGGAGATCCTAAACAAATCACGTGATCCAAACAAATAAATTGAGACTTTGGGCCTCAAAGAGATGTCTGGAAATTTGTTTGGTGATTTGATGTGACCAGATCCAATTAAATGAGTCGGAAGCATATTGCAACAATATCTTTTTTATACACATCAGACAGAATTCACTGCAATCTTCATTCTGATGTGTCACTCCATTTTGCATCCTGATTATTATGGAAATTAAGTGGGTGAAACTGTCGTCAGCAACCAGTTCCATTAGTTATACCACTACATTACAACTTGTGCGTATTTCATCATATTTTGTCGTGCCAAAATTTGTTTTCAAATTTGTGAAAAATGTCAACAGGTTTGATTGGGTGTTACATTGAAATTTTGTCCCCGCAGATGTTCTTGTCTCGGGACAGTTTTGAAAAAGGTTTTAAGTGTGAGAAATATGTGATAGAGTTTGGAGTTGATTGGGGGGGGCGTGTGGGTGGACCGACCTGTAGTATGTCCACAGCTTGCTGCGTCTCGCTGAACATCTGCAGGCCCACGTGGAGGAAGAGGAGCTGGAAGGCTGGGCCGGCCGACGGGGACTTGGCTGGCTTGGACTTCTTGCGCAGCTTGTCCACGACCGACAGCATCTCAGCCCAAGCTGCCTGGGCCTGGATGACCAAAAAGGAATGGAAAGGAAAAAAAAGACTTTCCAAAAAATCATTTGGACTACTAAGTCTTCAAAAAGGCCATACAAAAAATGTGACCTTTTGCCTGATAAAAACTGGCTCATTCTATGAAAAAAAAATTTAAATCAATTTTGAATACCTCATCTGAGAAGGTTATGGCACGGTTCACATCTGGGGAGTTCAAAAGAGCCTGTCGGAAAGAAAACAGGACACAAATTATTTTAAGATCAAAACATCTCTGGCTGTCGAGGTACACAGAGAAAAGGTGTGGCAAAGAAAAGTGCCCCCTGGCTTAAATGTCCTCTTGCCTACCTGCGCATAGGTCACAATGACGTACACCCACAATTCCCCCGACTCAGCGCTGGTACCCTCCGGCTCCACTGGTGCCCTGGTGGACAGGTTGCACACCACCCCGAGGGCGCTGTAGAAATGCTGGGCCATCTGCTGCCGTAGCGACTCGCCGACTGGGACATCGAGCACCCTGCCACACTGTTGCACAAGGACAAATAACAACGTGTGGACACCACTGAATTTGTCTGCTGCAACCGTTGGCATCCAAAAGGATTGCAAGAGTTCAATAAACGACTGGTTATTTTGTTCACTCATGTAATAAAATATTTAGTATAAAGTGGAGTTACGCCACTTTAGTGAAACCGGGTGCTAAATCCATCTCAGCAGTACTGCCAACCAGGTGCTAGATCTGGGGAATTTGGGGGTGTTTAGGGTAAAACTGTAATCAACCCTTGGTAATGCCAGACTTACGTTGGGGATATCTTTGGTTGCCTTCCAGACCCTGAAGAAAGCATGCAGGAAGAGAAATTGGAAGCAGTCGCTCAGCCAGTCTGTGTCCTTCTGTAGGTGAGGATTCCTGACTAAGGACAGCACCTGGAAAAGAAAAACAGAAACAAACTTAGCCTGTAAGTTGCCAGTCGAAGAAAGGAAAAAGTACAAAACTGGTGGAGAACCTTACCTGGAATCAAGACTTGTACTACAGCTGAAAGAAGAAATTTTAATTTCTGAGACCTTCAGATCTGGATCGGGGATGTGACTGGCCACTTAAAATTAAAGCTGAAAACAGCTAAAAAGCTGAATTCTCACACCCCTGCTGGATCTTGCTCTCAGACCTGACAGCTTTGAAATTGGAGGTACATGGGTTGATCTTGGAAGCAGGCCTTCAGGTCTTGGTCTAGCTCTTCAATCATGCTGGCTTGTTGCCAAAAGTCTGGCTTTGAGATGGACACGATCTTGAACACCAGTGAACCTGAAATCTGAAGAAAGAAATCTGAAAGTGGCAACATCTTACCTGCATTGAAACCCAGTGTCTTCCGCTGTCGACATCACGGGGCTCGTTGCTCCTAAGAAATAGACACAGAAATGAGTAAAGTCACACACTGGACCACACAAGACCCATGATGAGGTTAGAACTGTGGGCTCTTGGTTTCTGTAGCCTCAAAATGGATTAACCACGCAAGCTCAGTAGGCCCATCCAAGTTACTAAATCACCCATGGTAACTTGAACAGAAAACATGGTAATACACATGCATTATGCATAAATTAGGTGACAATCAATCTCAGGAAAAAAGGGGACCTCTCTCAAAAAGGAGGAATTCAATGCTGAATGTGTGTCTATGAGTTTGACTATCAATTCCTCGATTTTGAGATAAGCAAACATTGAACTGTTGGAATCCATCATACCTAGTGCATACTTAGCAATGTCTAAAACTAATCCGTGTGAGGTGGTAAACAGAGGCGGGTCATTTAAACTGCCATACTTAACACTCTGTCAGTCAGATTCTACTGGCTATAGATCCCTAACAGTCCCAAATCCTCTGATTTTAATATGATTTTACATACATCCTAGGGGGTTAGGGCTAACTTAGTCAAGTGCCTTGAGAAAATTCACAAAGACATAAGAAGAAATCAACAATCAATCAACATCCTATTACGCTTACCCAGTATTGGCTGAGCCTGTGTTAAATAGCTCCTTCAACCACCTCAGATATAACCTCACTGCATCAGAATTGAACTGCAGGAGATCAAAAAATACAAGCTGATAGGATTCTTCAAGGCAGCCAGAACCATTATCAGTCTTAAAAAAAAATATCAAAGTTTGTGGTACAAAGTCCTCTTGAGAAAATAGCCTATTTGACAAACTACTGTACAATGAAGGTACGAATTTTCACTCGCCACTGAAATTTGTGCACAAAGCGTTTGGCTCTGCTAACCATATATGAAGACCATTCTGAAGACCATTCTGTGCTCACAAAGCCAACAGGAAAATTATGTACAACACAAGATAACAGCTATTAAGTTAAGGGATGTACCCATATGCACAAGTCAACATTCTTGCCAAGAAATTGGTTAATAAATTTCCTGTTATCATGGACAGACTCACGTTGCTGATAATTGAGTAAACGGTCCGACTTTTGGTGATTTCGTCAAAGTTGAAGTGCCCCGGACTGAGTAGCAGTCCCTTGACTACGGCCAACTGCGTCGCCGAGTCCTCCATGTTCTTGACGAGGCTAGCTAGTGAACTACTCTGTGGGGGACAGAGGCAAAAAGATTTATCCAATCTGAGCTAATATTTTTAAATTAGTGTTTTGAGACAAAAAGAGATGTCAGTGATTATATTGAGGTTGTGAAATAAGTAAAATGAAAACTTTAATGAACTGCCTAAGTGGACATGACCACGGATTTGAAATGCTACATGGATTATATTTTGTGAAAACTGTTTCACATCAATAAACTAAAACGGCAAAGCCACCATGGTCTCGCTGTGTGTTATCAATTGAATTTATTTTCTGTAATAACAGCTTATGTTAAGAGACATCCAAGTTATACAAATATGGTTACTAAATTAAACAAGAAAATACTAACCAAGCTTCATCCAAATTTTGTACAAGATTGGTTGGCATACGACTGCGATACAGATGTACAAGATATTTTATTGACCTTAGCAATAAAAACCATTCTACTCTCTAGGAGAAAAAGCCTACCTAGTAAGTGCTGTGTGCAGACTGTGTGTTGAAAGACGCTGTGTTGAAAGACGCTTGTCGTTTTAAAGAAAATCAACAAAGACCACCAGATTCAGGTACAAAGGCTTCATAGTACTTTATAGGAGAGAGGAATGTCTAAAGAATGTGGGTCCAGTAGAGTCAGACTAGACCTGCACGCCTAGATAAACGGTGCATTTGTGAGTTTGATGGATATGGATGGTGCTTAAGTAAAATTCTTCTTATGTATAGTTTTGCACTTTGCATCCAGCTCCATCGTCCTATCCTCTACAATTCGACCCCATCATCCCATATCTACCATGTCTACTTTGACTCCACCCCTAATCCCATCTATCTCCAATCCCATATCCACCTTACCTTTCCATATATCCTACTCCACCCCTCATCATCCTATCCATCTCCTACTCCGTCCCCTCCTCATCATCCTATCCATTTCCTACTCTGCCCCCTCTCCATCATCCTATCTATTTAACACTCTGCCCTCTTCCCATCATCCTATCAATTCCTACTCCGTCCCCTCCCCATCATTCCCTTCACTTCTTGCTCTGGCTGTCCCATCATCCCACAAATCTAGCCCAACCATTACGCCAACTTGATCCAGCATTTCATCCACTTTCTACATACATATATCTTGTCCCCATGATCCTCCTCCTACAGGTACCCCTCCCCCAACCAATCTCCTCATCTCTCACTTGGAGTCCCCCCCACATCCCTTACATTATTCCCACATACTGTACATCTACATTTGGATGCATCCAACCAATGTCTATACATACATGTACATTACAGGAGTGCTCAGTACATACAGTATGAATACATGTAGGTACATACGTGTACAGTGTACATGTATATATGTATGTACATGTACTACGGGGTAAGTACACAATACAACTCAAAACGTTAACATTCAACTTTTATAAATTTTTTCATTAAATTCATAAGTTTCTAAGCATTAATGCCATATGAGACTATTTAAATACTGACAGAATTCCAAGCGGAAGCAAACAAGCACTCAATGGCACATTTTAACCTATATAAATACAAGGAAAAATGTTAACATTTGAGGAGGCCAGACGGACAGATGTCCCAAAAGACAGACGTCCCGACGGACAGAAGACAGAAATCAGTGTTACGTAGGCTCGCATTTGCTTTGCAGCTCACCAAAGTGACTGGTCTGCTAACTTTGAATCAGATCTAATAACCTAGAGGGCCCAACAGTGTGATCCTTGCAGACTTTTTCTCCAAGGCAAAGTGTGTATCTTGGGTCACTGTGGTATTCCAGTTTGAAGAAGTTTTTGTATTTTACATCTCTGAAGTTGACTTTAAATTAGCTGTTGATATCAGTGGCCAGCCTCATGTAGCTCCTAAGTTTGGATCACATTTGCTTAGCAAAAACTGGTTACCAACCCATATTCCACTCAATATCTATTGCTTGTGTCTGGTGATCAGCTCAGTTTTTGCTTTATGAATAAAATCGCTCGGTACTCTGCTTGCCAAACCAATAAGCAGAGGTAACACAGCTTGAAGTACAGTCAGCCAAGTTGCTGATTAAAAAAAATTGAAAAATTCTCATACCCAAAAGGTCTCAAATCATTCACTTTTATTCAGATTATTAACCTTTTATTTCATGCATGTCACTCGTAACTCCCCAACTTCTCTGATTTCCTTCGCAGAACAGAAAACAAACGGCACAATCTTTGTGCTTAAACTTTTCAGCAGCAGTAAGTCCCATGTGAATAACAATAACTGAGCTCCACTTTCCTAAGCCTGTCCCAAAATCCCTCGTGATGAATTTTAAAGGCTCTGGGAAAGTAAGGGTCGACGTGTTCAACGGCCACATTTCACAGTCAAGTTTCAAGAACAATTCTCGTTCTACAATCTAGCATCAATCTCCATGTAAAGTAATAATAGCCAGACCCTACCCAGTGGGCACACGACGCGTGAAAGACGTCTTTTTGTGGTCGTTATGTGGTCATGTGTCGTAAAGTGGTCGTGACAAAAAAACGACGTCTTAAAGACGTCTTTTATCCTCGGTTAGAAACATTGCTTCAGCAACCATGACCACAAAAAAACATGACGTCTTTAAGACGTCGTTTTGCAGTCGTTATCGAATCATCGGTACCTCACATACAGTGAAAGGAGAAAACGACGTCTTAACGACGTCTTTTTTTCTCCCTGTTTGAATTGTTTTCTTCAACAAGCAATACATGAAACACACGACGTCTTTACGACGTCATTTTACAGTCGTTATCAAATCGTCAACATACAACAGAAAAAGATTTAGATTACTTTATGAAGATTTTGCACGGTGACTTTTGGTTTGTCTCGGATTTTGCCGGTTCTCACTCGGTTTCACCGCGGAAGGTCCGACAGAGCAATGGCATACAGTGTATTGCGAAATCCCGCCTAGCCTGCGGCCGCAGGTGACTGTTCTGTTTGACTGTTCTCATCTATTCGTCAAGAGGGATGTTTGGGATAGCAATAGTGCGAATGTCCAGTTTACAGGGAAATTTTAACACTAGAGGAATTGCGAGTGTGGTTTAGTACACCTGCTTGTGATTTATTATTATTTGCAGTGGAACTGACCCTCAACCCCCTCGTCTGATTTAAAATAACATGACATTAAAATACCCCTACATTTAGAATGGATGAGGCTATTTTCTTTCATTGCCTGCTTGCTCGCAAGCAACGACTGGCTTCGAGCGTCTGCACCGCCCTACTATAGTGGCTCTGGCCTAGTCTTAGCTGGTTCCAGCCGTCCGAGGAGACTCTGAGCATGCCGACTGGAACCAGCGATGGCAAAGACTGAGGTCATGTCCAAAAGTCAAAACGGGCTTCCAGAACTACGGTTAGGTCTATTGACTTTGGCGTCTACACGTATTTCAAATGGAATAAAGATCTTCAGGTCAGGGAACCAGACTACTTCATAATTTTGTCCGTGCTTTGAATTAAGAGAGCTCGAGTACATGTACATGTACATGTACAAGTATCGCTGCAAGCAGCTTGTCCGTTTAAAGAAGAGAAAGCTAAGACAGGTTAGGCCCTTCCTTAAAAGGTAAGTGCTTATAAACTGTAATTCTGTTACGTATGGGCATTGTTGGTGAAGCAGAGGTCAGGCTTAAACGCAATAATTTTAATCCTCAACAGTCAACCGGGTTGGCCACGGTTGTTTCCTACCTCCATGGGTGGACCACAGACAGTGTTTATTCGTAGTCGTACGTAGACTCGCAGTCGTAGTGCAGTAAGGAGCATCTGGGCTTGCCACAGTGCCCATACTTCAGCGTCATCAAATATGGCAAATACTAACAGTGTCAATAAGTCTAATTTACCCTTTTAAGATTAAATGTTATACATTGTATTGGTGAGACTAAACTGTGAAAATGAAATGGCAGTACATGTATGTGATGCAATGTAAAATATTGGCCACTCGATGTAGACATGTTCGAGACAGTTGGTGGCAGAAAAATTCTTTTTCATTCTCAATCACAATGAACATGTGCACTTCAGCTCAGACGTGGTGTAAACAATGGTAGAGGACCGGTTTATTTACTGCCACCAAAGTCCTTATAGTTTTTACAAAAATAAAGTGTCTTATTTGTCTAACATTTGCAGGAAGTGTTGCATCACGCGGCACAACAGTGTCTGCAGTAAGACAACGAATAGCGAAGTACTTAAAGCTTAGTATTCCTACCAGAGACAAACCAAGAGCCCTGAGTAATTCAGCAGGCATGCCCACCGGATAACTGTGCGACCAGTCTAGTGCATCAGATGACCTGTTTCCTGGCTGTTTCATATATTTCGGTGATATTTAACTAATGAGCATAAAGCCTATTTTTGTATTGGTCTTATTTGAAGCTTTAAACCTTTTGTTGTTCTTAAACCTTTTGTTGTTCAAGTAAAATATGTACATTGTTTCTTCAGGTTTATTTCCTCAGGTTGAAGCAGTGGAAGGCTGTTTAAAGTATGGTTATAACAAAATTACACGTCTGATCGTTTTTTTTTGGGGGGGGGCATGGGTAAAATTGTTTGCAGGATTAAAACACGTACAGTAATTTAAATTGTAACTGACTAGATCATCCTGTTCCAGGATAGTCTGTTTTCTAAAAATTTGACAAACCACTGCATGAGACAAAATTTTGTCCAAAAAGTGTTCAATATTTCCATTTTTTTAAATTCTAAGCCAACTCGATTTGAATTGTCTTATTAGTACAAGCATACATCTTTCATCACCTGATGTCTGTCTTTCTACCTCTCATAAATGCCATTACATGTACATCTAAAACGTATTTTACTAAGTCTTGCCTGGTTGGAAATGTTTTGTTCTGCCAAATATTCAGTTACATGGCTTATACTACATGTACATGTACTGTGTGCTTAATGTTTCCCATTCTTGCCTTGTCCGTAAAAGTAAAACCTTTTAACTGCTTTTATCCAGGAAGTGTAAACACAAGTGTACCTTGTTTCATCGTCACTTTGATCGTGCTGGGTGCAATTGTAATGGTCCGTCCAAAGCCATTGAATTTACCAGAAATATTATTGGTACATAATATTTGTGTAGACCATCATTTTCAGCAAAGTGTGCTAACAGTTTATTATAATATGAAGAATCAGAGTTAAATAAAAAAAATTGTTTAGTTGTAAACAGTCGCTTCAGTCAAAATTTATTTTATAGCCATGCAGCGTGTTAAGCATATGAACTTCTTTTTATCATAAAAAAGTAAAAAAAAAAAAGACTCGTTCAATGCAGATGTCTTTTTTCCTTGATATTTGATGGATAAAACACGTCTTAATGCCGTCGTCTTTTACTGCTCAATATGCTGACGTCTTTTATTAGTCGCAATGTTGACGTCTTTTATTAGTCGCAATGTTGACGTCTTTTATTAGTCGCAATGTTGACGTCTTTTATCAGTCTCTATGTTGACGTCTTTTATTAGTCTCGATGTTGACGTCTTTTATTAGTCTCGATGTTGACGTCTTTTGTTAGTCGCGATGTTGACGGTCTTTACCTCGTCATAACGCTGACGTCTTTTTCTAGTCGGACAACTGACGTCGTTTACCTTGTCAGGATGCTGACGTCTTTTGGCTTTGCATATACGACTCAAAAAAGACATTAATAAGACGTCAATATTAGACGTCTTTAAGACGTCATAACGACGTCTCGTGCCCACTGGGTATCTTCCTCAATCCTGCAAATCCTCCAAACCTGCCAGACTTCTGAAGCATCTGGGAGCTGTGGTGATTTACAACCCTTACCAGTTTGTTGGCGGCCGCGTACAGCCCAGCCTGCCGGTTGGCCAAGCTGCTAATGAAGCTCCGCAACAGGTTCTTGGACAAGACCCTGGGTATCTCAGCAGTGCTGCACGCAGGGAGGACCGCCTCCAGCAAGCGGAAGGCGAGGAAGACACACTCGTCCTGCGTGCTGGTGCAGAGGTGACCTGCGGGCATCGAGATGCACAAAGGAATGAATTATACTTGTTGCCAAGGAGATATATATACAAATGGCTCCCACAAAATGAATCTTCAAATTCAAAAACATTTATTTCCATACTTTCATTAAAATACGAATCAAGGAATACACATAAAATGAAATACAAAGCCATGAATACAATAAAATATAACAAGAGAAAATAGGGAAAACTTTAAAAAATAGAAAGTATGGACCTGTTCATATAAGCGAGGGCTTGTAGAGAACAGCCTATAGACAGACAATTGGACTAGGGACAATTAAGGAAATCTTCCATTCAATCATTTCCAGAGTGCATTAGAAAGATCGTATTGTCCAGTTTGAAAGATACTTTGATTTGACATCCAGCCTGATGACCACCAGACGATGTGTGCTGGACTAGCCCATTACACTGCATAAGATTGTCATAAGAGCCCTTTATTGATTACAGAGTTCCTTTAGTGTCTTGACTCATTGTTGGGGGGGCCGGGTGACTCTTGACAAGTTAAGGGAAGCCAAACAAATGCGGCAAGGTAAAAAAAACTTTGATGAAGATGTGGAAACATCAAACCATCCCTGGTGATGCACAATACCACTCAAATGAAGCAAACTATGCGACGTAGTGTTGGTCGTTGTTATACTGGTATCTCAGGAATCCTTTTCAGACATCTAGGGGGGATGTGTTAAGTGACAATTGGCTGGAGTGTGTATAGGGATTGGACTTGTTGGGGGGTACCCCTCTGTCCCATTTCGTGCCTGGTATAATACCGCTGTTATCCACTACACTCCTTCCAAACGACATCATTTTCCTCCCAAAGTCCAAGACTGGTACCAAATTCTGTTGCTACTTAAAAAAAAAAGGCTACAAAAGAGGCCAAGTTGGACCTGTCTTGTCCATTGTTCCGATGAGCAGTGACTTGAAAATGACAATACACACTCCATACTCAATTATAACACCAGGTTTATGTACATTCTGTTGAAAATCCTGCAGTGAAGAATTTCAGTGAAGGAGATGTGAAACCTTACTATTGACAGAGGACCTCTTTTACAGTACCCCTACGCTCTGGGTTGATAGTTTCAAAGGGAGTTAGCGTGGGTTTTGTGTACAGTCAGTCAAAAACACTGATGTTGGAGAATTTCTGACTTACCGTCCACCACTTTATTCCAGAATATGGGCAATTTCTCCCTCTTTTCCAACACCCATGACAACAGAATGTCACAGACAGCATGAGGATGAGGGTGGGAAGTGGTAGTAGAATTCTGTTCAAAGTAATAACCAAAAAAGATTCTGAGAAACTATTTTCCAAAATAAAATATATTTGAATGAAGTCTCTGAGTTTAACATCTCGAACTAGGAGTGTCAAAGAGAGAAAAACTCACAGTCCATCACAAAACAATGGAAAATGAAATAACTAGAGATGACATGACATATTATGTAAAAAAGACAAGAAAAAATCCAGGAGCTGGATTTTGAAAGATTTCAGTTGGTCTAAGATCAGGTCTGGTTCCCTGGCTTCAAATACTCACAGCTATGATCCTTGCTATATAAGGCAGGTTGCTTGCATCCAACAGGTCGGCATGTTCCCAATGCTTCTGCATGAACTTCTTGTCTACAATACTCTGTAAGGACAAGAACGCCAACACTTGGTGCACTGTCTTCAATATCAGTTTTAATTTTATTCTGACAGTGAAGAAGTGAAGTACTTTCAACGGTCAGTGTGAAAACTGACCTTAAACACCAACGCTGAAGTTAATTTCCTGCACTAAAGAGATTTCACGAGATGGACTGAACCATAATAAGTGCATCCTTTTATGCCATTTCCACAAGTCTTATAGTGTGAACCCTGCTTACTTTGTACATAATTGGCTCAGCGCAGTCGATAGTCACTGGTGGTTGGCAGTCATGAACAGACTGGGTCAAAAACTACATACGTGCACAGCCCATGGACATTTAAAAGAAACAACATCGTCACAAAGTTGAGTACAGCCGCGACTGTATTGGATATCACTTGCACCGGGCGTTACACTTACAGGGAAGGTGCGTTTGCAAGCAGCCAGCATGGCTAGCGTGTAGGGATTGCAGGACCCCCAGCCCTGCCTCAGTTCCCGCTGCAGCATCGGCCAGATGTCCTCTTCAAATGCCTCCAATTTACTCTACAGAGGCAAAGTGACAATTTTGTAATACACGAATGGGCTGTTTGATGGGTCAGGGCCAGAGTTGAAGCTAGGCACTTTCTAAATACTCGTTTTAAATCCGACCATTAGTCTGTCTAGTAGAAGAATACATCAAGAAAACCACTAACGGCATATGAAAGTAAGTTTGAGAAAGAAAACTTCTGACTTTGACTAAACTTTGAATCAGAAGTGCTTGGAAAGTTGGCAAGTACATCTACTTGCCAATAACTTTTACCCCTCAAGATTAGTTGGTACAAGAATCTGATTATCTGGAGTCTTTTACTTTCTGTTGGTAAGTACAATGAGTGATTGATGAGTTCGCGGCCTTAGGTACAAAGAGATTAGCTATACAAGTGCAGTCACATTGCAATACAGTTCAGTTCCTTGAATGATTACACAAGAAGTTTGAAGTTAATAACGGGTTAAATATTTGCTGTTTTGGATAACTGAAAATTAGGAGTAAGCAATTTTTAAGACAATAACATACCTTTCTCAGGGTCATCTTCTGGGCTTTCACTGCCCCATGAAATTCAGGAGCTTATTTCTCAACCCCTCTGCAGGACAGAGACCTGGGCTGGCACTCAGAGAGTATTCAAGAGTATTCGTTATAACCTCACAACGCTTACTGAGATATAAGGCTTACCCTTGATATGAGGTCAATTACAGCTCTAAAGCAGATGTCTTCCAGGAAGCCCTTCTGGACGCACAGGTTCTGAAGCTGCCTGATCACCTCGGCAGAGAAGCGACCGTCCTCCTGATAAAACAGAGTTGGAGGAAAACACCTTGAATTGGGCAATGTCTAGGGATATCATGTGGAAAGAAAGCACAGGAAAAACTCCCAGAGGGGTTGGGGATGCACTGAGGAAGTTGGAAAAGAGTAAGGTTGGGATACAGACAAATATCAAAGACACTGAGCCACACTTCCAGAGTGGACTGACCTTTTGCAACTTCCCCGACTGGATGATGGAAAGGTAGGCGAAGGCTTTCCCAAACAAACATTGCTTCTCTTCCTGAAAAAAAAGGAAGACGGCAGATGCTTCACACTCAGTGGACAGCACTTCCCAATTCTGTGAGACTATACATGTGGGAACAACAGCAACAATGCTTCATGCTTGGACACTGGTTCTCAGTCTAAACTCCTCTTCAAAAAAGTGTTCCAAATCCAGGAATCGCCTCAACCCCCCAAAGACATTTTATTACACTGACAAATAAGTCTTGACTTGATTTCATCCTTGGAGAGAATCAAACCCATCCCTGGGCAAAGCTGGTGATCCCTGAAGTGACTAACATCTTCTTGCTTGGAAACTCTTCTCTCATTCTTTTTGCATCCCTGGTGATCCTAAATCACCCTGCCATTCACAAGATCCCCTTTGACAGGACACTTTGAAAAGACACTTTTGACAGTTACTGAAAATTGAAAAACCTAAGAACATCATGTTCCAAAATCTGCCTCCAAAATCAAGAACAGGTATTGGTTCAGTGGTTCTTTTAAAAAAAAAAACAAGACAGCCCTTGGAAATGATTTAAATGGACCTATCTTGAAGAGGTACTTAAGATAAAATGTATCGTGGTTTTTAAATCAACCGAAAAAATGGCTTTTCTTACGCTTTTAAGGCCTTTGGTCTCGAGATGTTCTTTGATGAGTTTGAAGACATCGCCAAGGGTGATCTGTTCTATGTGCTCAAGGAGCTGGAGATACAAGTAACGAAAGAACCTTTCTAATCAACAAATGTCACATTATTCCTCAATTGGATAACATTTTCCCCATTAATTTAAAAAGAGAGTGCATCAGAATAAGCTACCATGCTTCTTTTAGGTTTTTTGGGTCAAGTTGAGAGTAACTGTTTGGTAAGTAGGTATATGTGTACAATTGTACCTACATATATTCCAACATTTCTGATACACCATCTATTGAAACTGGGTAAAACCTCAGTATGTGTATAGAATTTTGCGGCAGTGAGCTGGATTGGGTTTAGGAGACTTCAGTCAACAAAATGGACATCATCATTTCTTGCTGTTTGTTTGGCTAAATAAATCTTTCTCAAAATCTCCTCCAGCCAGTTTGTCGCCAGGTCAACAAAAGAGCATCACGGGGTCAACAAATGCTGGAGCATAAACCAAACAACTTAGGCTGCATCCGAATCTGTTGCCTAGAGCTAAGTCCTTAGGTCTTCACTAGATTTGAAATGCATGGAGACGCGCAGACCATAGACCTAGCTGTAGCTCTGGACACCCATTTCAGTCATAACCTTATGATCCAATACCAAATTGCCGGTCAGGAGTGGGGCAAAAGGAAAGAGTTCCATATAGGAACGCCACTTGACACCCCGTGCACAAACCCTATGAGAGTGGTCTGCAATTTTCTTTTTCTCAGTACACAATTTGGTATTTTCCCTCCTAAATTGAACATTTCTGGACACATTTTTGCTTTCTGGTGGTTAATAGGTCATTGTAGGGAATAATTACTGGTGTCCGGAACTCTGTCTGGGTTAAATACGACGGGGTGGGAAAATAAAGTTGTAACATTTCTTTATTTAGCCCTCTGTGGCCTTACTGCGAGGTGAGGCTAAATTTTGGGGGCTTTCACATGCTTTTAGTCCCCTCAAAATCACTTTTCTTGCATTATTTTTCGAAAATAAACAAAATTTTTGGAATCGGACAATGACCACCATTGGTCCTCAATGCTCCTGATCCTTCAAAAGAGGACTTTCATAGATCACCTGGGCCAGTGCCATAGCGTAGCCCTGCCGGGCTCCTTTCCGTGGTGATGCCAACCCTCTGATGAGCCTCTTGAGTGTGTACTGGACTTCCTCGCATAATGCCTCCTGGATAACCACAGTCATAGTAAGAATAGTTAGTGTGGCACATGATGTGATTTAATGAAAAGTAAAAGTATTAACAGTGAGAGTACCCACGCTATTGACTAGTATTCTCAGTTTTGAAATATTGATTAGAATCAAGACTGCTTTTTACAGCTTGAACTCTACTTTTTTTCTTTTTACTTTATCAAGTGGGGGAATTAATGAAGACAGCCTTCCTTATTCATGATGGGAAATATATTTGCATATACCATGAACTGGTCCTCGATTGTTTTTTAATTTTCCAGCAAAGCACTGAACATGCAAAGCATTCAACATGTTCAAAAGAGTTCCATATCCAGCCACTTGACATGACTTAAACTCTACCAAGAAGTGTAACTCTGACAAAGAAATACTAATTTAAACGTGAAAACAATTCAAGTTTCTTGGAAAATGCATGTACTTCAACTTTCTGTTATGACTCGTACACTTTGTAAGTTTGTGCACATGGTCTGACTCTACGGGTGATGGTAGGAGGCCTAGGCCCAGAACTCTTTCCCTAAATATACAGTAAACTCTTAATAAGTCAAAAGTTGGTTAATGCGAAACTCCGCTTATCTCAAACACATTCTTCGTTCCAACCAAAAAAATAGGCCTTTATGTACAAAAATACTTCCGTAACTTGAAATGCCACACCGCTAAATCCGCTTCACTGGAAGTTTTTTAAGGGCCGATCCAAAAGACTACCAACAAATGACTGACAATGAGCGGAAAAAGAACGTGGAGACTTTAATTATTGGTCATTTCTGCAAACCGCACTTTTTTTGCATGAGGAAACGAAGGTGATTGCTGCCAGTGCCATTGTAATCGAATTGTGACCACCACCTCAACAAATCCCGGCTTTCAAGCAGATCTGATTGCCATCGCCGCCCAAATGTAGCCTGCACGCACCCGGTGCAATTGTTGATTCTACATGTATATGGTGGCCATGTGACCGCACTGAAGGAAGCTTTTTGTGCATGCCTCGGCAAAATATGAAGTCTGAGCAAAATAATGATTTTGAGAAGAGATTTGTTCTTGGATTATAAGGAAATAACCACTTGTAACATCTCCAATAGACACCAGGAGAGCAAGTCAGTAGAGTTACCTGTGCTGTGCACTGTGTACGTTTGTGGGCAAGACTCAAGAACTTTCGTCAGCTCGAAATCCAAATACCTAGAAATTTTTATCCATTCCCTTGAGTTTGAGCTATCGAGAGTTTACTGTCCATCCATAATGTTGTAATCATGTATGCCTCAAATCAATAACATGAATGACAATCATTTGACAATGACCTTTTCCTTTCACTTTTTAGAACTTGTAAGTTGTAACCCCAAAGGTAGGTCATATAGGTACTGACCCCCTCTCTGCTTGCTCAATTCCCCGTAAACATGTTATCAATAATCAAGAGTATGACAAAGGCAGCGAACATGTAGACTATCATGACTGTGAACAGTTGAAACGAAAGGCACGCACCGGCGTCGCTGTCATGGCTGTGCCATCGCGTTGATGGTCCGCCTGCCTTCTGCTCACTATATCGATAAGCAAGGTCCCAGAATGTTTCCAAGAGTTGCTTGTCCTGCTTACTCTGTCGTTCTGGGTGTTTTTGAAACTTACTCTCGACGACTTTCGCATCCACGTGCAATTTCTCAGCTGCCGCCATGTTGATGTTTGGAATTTAATGTTTGTAAGATCATAACTCCAATAAGTTAGATATTTTTGTGGAAATTACGCCCACTCACCGAACACACATCAAAATATGAAAAATAATTTATGGAAACACATTTTCCATCAATTAGGCATTCTTTACTTTATTTAAAAAAAATAATTATAAATCCGTGTTTTTCGTCAATCTCTTGAAGTTTAGAGGTCAAAAGGTCGATCTCGATGTCTTTTTAGACTCTAATCCAAGATGTCGGGATTTGGTGAAAATTTCAACGCATTTTCGGGCGGCGCAGGAAACTATACGAGGTGAGCCAGTCTTAATTGAGAAGATGAAGTACATCTGCAGACTTTCTAGTATCATTTCCAGATTTTTTTAATTATTTTAAATTTACATTGTGGAAAAATAAGGAGCATAATATGTGAAGGCTGAAAATATGTTGTGCATGTTGTGTGCGTAATGTGAATGGAGGTGAAACGGGCATGACGAGTTACACGCGCGCACGAGGGCGCCATCATTTTAATTATAAATTCTAGGGGCAGCAGTCTTTACTACTGTACAAGCCTGGTGCCCCAGATGTGCATGTTTTGGTAATCTCGACAGTTGAGAGTATTTATTCAACCCAATATTATTTGGCATGTTTGGAAAATAACGTAATAAGTTCACTGCTTTGAACAAAGTCCATCATTGTCCACGACGCATGACTGGGCTCGTTGTCGGTCGGACATCTGAACTGGGACTGGGAGCTTCATTGCACTTCTGCACGTCACAGCTAGCATGCTATGATAAATGCAGCATAAGCATATTGTCCCTTTGCCGTGCCATGTAACTGAGCGTTACTCAGGCCAGTGCGATGTAATTCCAAAAATCCAACCGCAACATGTTCAACATGTTCAATGCTGCCTTTCCTTCATATGACCAAATGAGAATTTTTTTATATTTATTAGTGTAGTCCAAAATCTAAGTTTTCATCAAATTATTTACAGTGACTGATCATTGTTGAAAATACACGCATGATGATGTTACGCCCCAACTTTAGCGTCCGTCCCAACTATAGTGCTGCAGTTGGGCTTGCCCAACTGTTGCTGTTGTTGACCAATTTCTATCCTGTTCATAAGTGACTTCGTCACAAAGGCGGGCCGCCACGATTTGCAGGCTCCTAGTGGATGATCACTGAAGTTGCATGTTAACTTCCATACGGCACTTCATCTATGACATGATACTGTAAACAATGAATATGACTTTGGCACATGCTGGACACATGCACACGACTGGACCTCTGTGTTGTAGTTGGGCCAGCCCAACTATAGCACTCTAGTCGGGATGGGCCCCACGATAGTTGGGACAATCCCAACTACAGTTGGGACTGATGTTATAGTGTGGGCCACCAGGACACAATGCAGGAAGGCCTTTTTGTTGCTATCCATTCTTATTCATTTCATGTCCAATTGCCAGGGCCTAAAATTCTCATTTTTTTCATTTGCAGAAATGGTAGCATTTGTTTCTAATGATTTTTTTGTTTTGGAATTTTGCCAATTTACTATTCACCTCATCGTACAATGGCAAACATTTTTAATAACAACTTATGCATAATTGATTAATCCCCATTCCAAGGTTCCTCTTGGCCTTACAATCTTGTGCAACTGTGTTTTGTAAAAGTGTATTGATTTCCCTCTGGCATTTTATTATTGCTGGTCTTTGTTCTGTTGAGCAAAATATTAAGACACTCCTGTTTTCTCATTTTTCCCCTTGCACCTCACAGGGGACGTGATCGTGACAATGACTACGGAAGGGGCGGTGGTGGTCATGGTGCTGGGGGATACAGTGGGGGTTACGGCGGAGGAGGGGGTTACGGTGGGGGAAAGCAGCAGAAGCCTCTGCCCACAGAGCCCCCTTACACTGCCTACGTAGGCAACCTACCGAGCGATTGTTTGCAAGGGGATCTGGAGACGATCTTTGAGAATCTGGCGGTAAAGCACAGCATTGCATTGCTCTGATGGATATAATTCAGTCGGGTGCAAAGAGGCACCGAATTCACTGGAACCCCTAACCTGCTATAAACGTGTGCAAAAGGGAAGGGGGGATAAACTGGTGTACATACCTGTTTGGCATTGTTGCTTTAGCTAGTCACTAACAGCAGCACTGCTTGCAATTTTGAGAAAGTGGAAGCTGCCTGGGTTGTCTAATTGAAAAGTCTTTGGGTCTGACAGGTTAACGGTTGGTCAATTTGGCCAGGTGGCCTGTTATAGATTGTAATGTAATATTGAACTGGCTTCTTGTTTGAGAGCTCTTGCCATTTGTTGTGTTTGGCTAGTGCTTCCAAGCACAATATTGTGTGAAGTTAAGGATCCAGCTCTGGCAAGACCCTGTCAAGTCTGGTTTCCGTGGGATTTGCTGTTGGTATTCATTGCTGAGATGAGTAAGAAGTACTCATTGATTTCAGAAGAACAATCAGTATTGTAGACAAGAACCAGAAGTCTGGACACAAGACCAGTCACAAGTAGCTGAGTAAAGAATGACAAAGGAATGCTTTTATCGCCATACATTTGAATAGCTTGTGACTTGAAGTTAGACTGGAGGTCTTGCATTGGTCGTGTGACTGTCATTTCAACCGTAACACTGAGAGCAGTCTATTTCAGATGTGATGGCATTCCAAAGTAAGCTTGCACAAATATCTGTCAGTGTGTTTGGGAATGAGAATTGGTTAATGGGATGGTTTCTACATTATTTACAGGAAAAGATTAGAGTTGTCCGTCTCGTGCGTGACAGGGACACAGATTCCTTCAAAGGCAAGCATGCTTTTCAGTTCTTTCTGCCCAAAAGGCCATCCATTATGTCACCATTCTCATGAACATTGAGAGAGTACACTTTTTTTGTTGACCCTGGAGAATACAAACTGAGAAGGATGCAAAAGGTGCTTTGTATGTAAGATATTATGCACATTTTAAAACTTGTTAACCCTCCTATGGTTTTACAGCACAAATGTGCACAAATGCCCACAGTCACTGGTGAGCATGTAGTTTCTATATGGAACTCAAACATGCACAGGTTCAGTGTGTACACAGTAGATTGCCAGCACAAAATGACCCAGGGTCTTTTGTGCAGTCCTCTTCACTGCATTTGGTTTACTGCACAATTATGCACATGAAACAGTGAAGCACAGTTCTTGGGCAGCACAAAAGTGCAATCTGATATTCCTGTGAGGGACTGTTGGTGCAATGCACAACACAACACAGCTGTGCTTCTTTGAGGTGTTTACCAAATGACCCAAAGAGTGGCTTCAGCATAGGAGGGTCAATAACTGAAAAGCGGACACGACCCCCTATCCGCACCTCCAGTGCATGGGTTGTTTTAGGGATAGACCCGCGTGTCTTCAAAATCTCTCACCTATTTGTCATTATTTCGGCTACCCTCAGACTAGAATTCTCTGAAAACTGTCCCTGGTAAACTGTGCATGCCTTTGTTCTCAGTTATGTTTTAATAGTAAATATTTGAACCATTACAGTTCCTGATCCTTTTGCTCGTCAGTTGAAATCGTTGACTTCTTCTCATACTTCAATGAATTGAGTCAGGCAAACTTTGCCATGAAGAAAATCTAAGAATCTTCTTGTCCATTGCCAATCAGTATTCATTCTCCTTTTTTTTTTCATCTTGACTGTTTATACTCCACCCAGGGTTCAGTTATGTTGAATTTGATGACTTGGAGTCATTGAAGGAGGCCCTCCAGTACAACGGTGCTGTAAGTGACTCAGAATGCCTCATTTAATCTTTCACTCAAAGGCCAAGTACAAAAAGTATGACAAGTCCTCTTTAAAGTTTGTGTTTAAAAGGTGGGAGGCAATTTTTTTGGAGGTTGTGGTTTTCATAGATGGCTCATTTTTCTAAGATAATGGATTGATTTTCCTGAATCTTTTTGAAATGTTTGTATTGAAGGTGGCTTTCACTTCACCTGGTGACTTTGAAACATTTACAACTACATATTTCATTTGAAGTGAAATGCCAGTATACCGAAAATCCTGAACCCTAACCACCTAGGCCCTCTTGGCTAGGATACATCCTCAATCCTTTATAATCCTCCGACTGCCCCAGTGAAAAAATTGGGCACAGCCTCAATCCTCCAAAATCCTCTGATACTTCTTGAATGTATTCTGTGGGAGGGGTGCCTACTGCCTCAATCCTTCAAAATCCTCCGACAATTCCCCTCATTATGTTGAAGCAATGTGAATGGTATCCTGGAGCAGTATGGGGGATTTCACGTAATGAGGGCATGAATTTATGCATGGCTGAACATAAACAACACAAAGTCTAACCCACAACCTTGAGACGGTGCATCGTTCACAATCAGCAATGCAAATTTTGCCATGCAGCCTCAATCCTCCCAAATCTTCCAAAACTGCCCCGAGGATTTGGGAGGATTTTGAAGGATTTAGGTCAGTTAGGGTTAATGATACTAATGAACAAACAAAAATCAATGGGGTGGAAAACAGGAAGAGGATAACTAGTTCATTTTGCCCCACTGCTCAGATGTTACCATTTCATGTCACTCGAAGAGATTCTGTTCCATATCGCTAACTTTTGTCATGAGTTCCATTTTATCAAAGATTTTCGTCATCCTCTTTTGTAGTTGTTTGAAGGAAAGCCATTGAGGGTCGACATTGCATACAGCAAGAAATCAAAAGATGGAGGACGGGGAGGTAATTAATTGTTGCGAGTAATTCAAAGAAACTTTGTATATAGTTTTCTTGTCAATAAAGCACATGCTCAATGAACCACTTGGAACATTCTGAACATTCTTGGAACTTGGAACAGCTGGTCTTTCCTAATTGTAGTTGCTCTCTCTTTAGGTTTAAATACTATTCAGAAAAGTGTGGGTGCTTTGTTGTTGGAGTAAGGAAAGACAACATCAGTTTGTTGAAGAAAAGAGCGGATATTATTAGCCTAAAATGGACCGATTGGGAACAAAAGAGGGCATGTTTTTAAATGAAATTGACAATCCTTTGGTACAAACTCGCCACATCAGTTAGCATGGTTTGACATGGGGCTGAGCATGCGCATTGAATTTATGCTGGAATGTATGGTCTTGCCGTGCACGTGTCTTTTTTTCCCCGCCGAGAGTGCACTTCAACTCGGGAACCGGTTAGATCAGAGTTTTTTTCGAAAAGCAGTTCCGATTGTCAGTCAGTATTCCAAAATGTTGGAGTTTCCAGTTCTGCTACTTGAAACATTGCCATTTGGCTGTGACGATCCAAGGCTAGAAATTATTGAGAGCCCTGACTTTTTGGTTTTTATGTTTCACTCGGTTCCAGGCTTTAGCCGAGGTGGGAGGGGCAGAGGTGGTCCAAGCCGAGGGGGATTCAGGGATGAAGGTAAGACTTCCTTCCACTCCCTGCAAGTTTCAATTTCTTTCCAGTTGTTTTCTATTCCCGTGCTCATGTTTCCAGCTTGAGCAAAGTTTTACCTCAGATTATTAACCCTATCATCCCAAACCTGCCATACTCCAAGATCAGGTTTTGTGAGGTGTTGGCAGGTTTGGTACCATACCTGATGAACTTGTTGAATTTTGTTGAGACTTGGGATGAAAGGCCCAGGGAGATGGTGTTGGATTCTGTGTGAGTTGGGACACACACGGGTCACTGTGTGCCGTGTCTTGCTTGCTGTACCATTATTGTTGGACTGTGCTTGATTTTGTCAGGTTTGGTATTGTTCAGTGCAAGTCATCCTATACTGCATAGACCCATCCATACCATATCACTCAAACTCCAACGGGCTCATTCTGTTGGAGTTTATCAGGTTTGGTACAGTGACTTGCATGTACAAGTACATAGACAAGTAGATGAACTTGTTGGATATTGTGAGGGTCAGTATGTTACCCAGTGCAGGAGCCTAGGGGGTTTAGGGTAACCCATGTTCGATTTATAGTACAGCATAGAAAGTGACTAACCGTGGTTGGTGAGAGGTTTTACCTCAAAATCAACATTTGTCATAGAGTTTTCAAAGGGAGGTATTTCCAGCTGCAGAATTCAATATCCTGCCCAACCTTTTGAAAGCCTGGATCATTTTATGGGTAGAGTGCATAGAAGTAGAGACTGGGTACCAGATGTTTCTTGTAGCACACTTTCTTTGTGCTTTACTGAAAGAAGTGCTGGACTGATGGTTCCATGTGCCAGCGAATTTTCTTGTATCAGACCTGAACTTTGGCCCGTTGAGGCACAGCATCGAGAGGCCCAAATTGTATGGACCAGTGATTAACACCCTTTAAACTTGGCCCGTTGTGTATGTACACTTTGCCAGGCAACTTCAGCGGCGACTTCAGACGGGGCGACAGGGGACCCCCAGCTGGAGACGATGGGTACTACGGGGGAGGCGGCAGGGGGCGGGAGGACTACGGGGGCTCCCGAGGACAGAGAGGGGGTGGGTACCGGGACCGAGGGGGATTCGACAGGGAACGCACTGGCAGGCCAGACGACTTCAAAGAGCCCGATCCTGGTAAGCCCTGCAATTCGACAGTTTGTGTTGCAAATGAAATTTTTAAAAACCATGAAATCGGACACAGGCTTTTCATTAACAGCTATCACTCCATGCACAACTATACACGTATGCTTTTCGGGGTAAGCATATAACAAATCATTTATTGAGATAATTTTTTCTTAAGTGCCGCTTTTAGAAACTACCTCCATTGAAGTACATATACCTCGTACAGTTACCTTTAATACCTACATGTAGTCCCATGGAGTTTTATAACCTGAATGGTTTGTGTAATTGGTGAACACTGAGTAACACTGCATGGCAAATGGTGAGCGTAGTGTACAAGTGGATAGCATATTTCACTGGCTACTATAACGGGGCCTTTTCCTTTGGATCCTCCAGCGAGTCCACAGTGGACAGCCCCAATTAATCTGAAGATGCATCATGAGCAATGCATTTATAAAGCTACATGTGCACACTCATTGATACTAATTGTAGCGTGTAGGCGGCCAACTTGTCAGGGAAATACTTGCATGCACTATTAACCATTAAATCGACAGGTAATTTTGGCCCATCTCACAGCTTGGGTCGGGGGGATTCTGCCCCCCAAGAACTTAGCTGTGCCACACTTGATTTTTTTTAAACTTGGCATGCCTGTAAAAACGCTCCTTATCATTACAACTTCAAAGTTTGAACTTTATTCAGATGTACGGTGTTATTGTTACGGTCATTGGAAGTTTAAGGCTACGCATGTACCAGCCCACGTGCATTGAACACCACAGCGGAAAAGGTACACATTTTCGGCTGCCCTGTCTTGGAAAAAAATGGCCGCTGCACAAGAACCGTGTGTTCAGTTTTCACAGAATTGGTGTCAAAAAGACTGCAAAGAGTTACTCTAAAAAGACCTGAAGACTAAGCTCCTGGAGAAAGTAGACTGCCGTGATATTGGAAACAATGTTGAAAGGGGCGGATTCCATACTCCCCCACCCCCACGATCTTTTAAGATTAAAGTGTAGGCATGATGCACAGAGACAGTTTACGGCTGCACTGTTTTCTTTAATCAGAGCGAATTCCACTTTTTGACCGTTTTTTTTGTTTCTCCAGCGGATTCTGCAGGACGACCAAAGCTCAAACTCCAGAAGCGGACTGTCAAGGATCCTGTCAACCAGCTGGCGGATGACGTGCAGCGCAGCTCCATCTTTGGACGCGGGAAACCGCGTGAGGAGAACCTCCAGAAGCTGGAGAAGCCACGGGGCGAAAGCGCAGACTGAGTTTTGGGGGAGGGGGGGGTTGGGGACTGCAGGAAGAAAGAGGCAGCTCATTTGGAGGCATCTGTAATTTATATACCAATTATTCCTGAGAATCTCTTCTGAGTTTTTTCCCCGGCTTGAAATCAGAGTTGGGAGGAGATAAGTAAACATGAAAAAAAGAAAAGAATGTTGTAATGTGCCCTTGTATATATACCCAGAAGTTTTTTGTCTTTAAATTTTTTCGAGAATTTCTTCATTGGTTAGCAAATGTGTATGTTCAATTTAGCCTCGTCCAAGTCTGATTGCAATTTTTTACGCTTTTGTGTCAGATTTCAAAGCTGTGGACAGGATATCACAGTGTGTTTAGTAGCATTGGACCAGTTGCATCATTTCATCAACAGCATTAAGTTTGCTGCATGTTGTACGTTCCCCAAACAACTGAAATTATTTCAGGCACATACTGTTAGAAGTCTTGGATATAAAATATTCTTTCTTTTTAATAAAACCCACGGAAGGAAAAATGTGATTTGAAAAAAAAAAAATCTGCACTGAGTTAGCTTCCTACTTCAGAAGTGTTCTTGTGAAATTGTGGCTAGAACTGTAAATTTGAATATGAAATGAATGCATGATCTAAGTTCTACAATCCCGTCTATCAAGATCAAGCCATGATTTGAATGGTACCCCATTTTCATTGTGGCCGGCATTCAAGTCATTGTGACTCATTCAAGTCTCATGCACGGTAGTGCAGCATTCTGTGAAGCTTTCGAAAAAAAAAAAAAATTGGAGTTTTGAAACAACATTCAGAAGATTTTTTTCTTTAAACAGGAATAAATGATTCTGTAGAAGCTCAACAAAAAAAATGGACACGGAGCCATCAGAACTACATCCATTGATTCGGACATTCATACAAATCACATTCTCTTCATTATGGCTTGTTCAAATAACATTGAAATAGTGTTTGGAACCAGTGGATATGGTGCAGATATGGTTTCCCATAGCAATGCCTGTGATATTCCATCGAGATGAACTGCCCAAGGAAAGCTGTAGTGAACATAACTCGTAGATGTGCGCACCCTTAACAGTAGAAACTAGCGTGATATTTCTTGTCTTGGAGCGTTTCTCGCTTTAAATGTTATTCAGAAATGAGAAAAAGTATTGGCAGAGTTGTTGATTCAGAGGGCAAAAACTGCGGCCACTTTGTATTATAGGCTAATACCTATTTAGCAGGCAACAGGCCGGTAGGTTTCCAAGTGTACAATATGGACTGATGCCGTTAATAATAAAAACATTTGTTTTCAAAATAAAAGCCACGAATTGTCGTCCCTTCTTTTTTGTGTCGAGTCTTGCTTTCTTGCTCATGTTTGCTAAGTTTACACTTTGCAAATCATTCATAGGGGAGAAACTCTCAATGGAAGTAATTAAATTCAGGATGTTTTTCTCCTGTCACAACTTTCGACACGGCTGATACTTAAACAGCACATGAATGACAAAGAATGAAAATTTAAAAATTGATTACGGAATGGCTCAAATGTTGATACATTTACATGTATATAATTGAACCAAGTATAGAAGTTTGTTTCAGCATCTAATACATTGAAGTTGGTGTACAAAACTTGGGTGACTTTGTATTTTTTGTCTCTATGAGAGTATGTAACATGAAGACTCAATATCAACAGCTCAGAAACAAAATCTGAAAAGTCGAGTTATTTCTCTGATAGCACAAAAAAAACCCAGAAAATGTGGCGTAAATTTCACATCAGTGAAAAATTTTGGCAGAATGGTAACAGTCCAGAGAATGCTAGCTAAGGTATTAGGAGAGGTTGGTGCCTTTGACAGTACTTTATTATTGCTACATGTATTACATTCCAACAGAAAAGCATCCAATACACTGTGTTTCCAATTCGTGGATTACTTTTATTCCAAAAATTACATCTTTTCGGTAATTTGTACATTTTTTTTAATACAAAGACAATATTCACTCCCTTCCCCACTTCACAGAATCAATCTACAAACACAAGTAGTTTTTTGCTTTCAGTTTGTGTATGTAATTCACACCAACAGTCCGCACAACACAGTTCTTGTCAACAGTTATACAAAATCCAAATTTGTTTTGTTACTAGTAAATGTCTGTGGTCAAAACGTCACAGTTTGGACAGGACAAATTTATCACATCATTCAGTAAACTCGTTTACAACGAATCTTTCTGCAAATGCAGATTTTGAAAAAAACAGTATCAGAGGCATGTGCACTAATCAGCATGTTTTACTGAGCAGTCTTTTAAACCACTGAGCCATTTACCAATTGATTTAATGTGGCACAATGCATTTTATCACCTCCCAGTGTGACATTATTGCCCTATGTTCAGAGTACACCATTTATCCTTCAAGAGGTTAAAAAGTCTTGTCACACATGCCAAGGATGATAGTGAAAAAATTGATATAAATTCACTGCAAATTTTATTTACGAACACCAATGCTCCATAGACCCACAAGTTGTAAAAAACTGTCATGTGTTAAATACATATATAAATACTTGGCCACCGCTGACGTGCGAAAACACGAAAAACTGCTTGCCATGTGGCCCAAGTGTATTAAAGCTTGTATTGTGATGCAAACAACATGTGTGACACATCTGCATTTCACAAAACCCGACACTGTGCAAATTTCCAGACAAATAACATTACAGCACATTAAGACATAGTATGACAACCTTCCCAGAATGCACCCCTGCTAAGAAACTGTTCACTGTTCAAATGCATTTCCTTTCGGCTTCTTCACACTGCGCACCAGGTTGAACTTAACCCAGGGCGAACCCATGGCCGGCCTGGATTAAAAATTTGATATTTCACCCCCACATTCAACCTGGCGTCATTTCACATTTGTTTCATGGGAACTGAGCTTATCAGGGGCATTCAACTGAGCACAAATGATTTTCAACCCAGGCTGAAAAAATATCAAACCTGGTCCGGAGCAGAGTTGAGTTCAACCTGAGTTGAGGTCAGTCTTGGGGTTGATGCAGGGTAAGCACAGGGTTGCCCATTTCGATCCTACATCAACCCTATGTTAACCCTGAGATTTGTCTAATGTGAAAAGGCCTTTTGTAAGTTTACGAACACCAATCTGAAATGTTTCCGTTTTAATATTTTCTAAACAATGACCAAAACCTGCTTGAGTTTCAAATCTGCCATTGTATTTTTTTGCTTGAACATCAAAGGGACCTACTGCACAGTATTTAAAAGAATTTCACAGTCTACCTCCAGTTTGTAAATCTATTCAAATTGCAATGTCATTTGCCTTTTGTTTTCAAGAATTGGCTTGAATAACTCTGGCTCTGTTTCATTTTTTAACAAGACTACAGTGAAACTGATCACAATTTTGGAAGTCTTAATTCATTCCTGAGGACTTATTTACTTACAGCTGACTCCAGCACTGTCTTCCTTGAACCTCTTTCAAAGCAAAAGGACAAATACATATATTTTTGAAATGTTCATTTTGGGACAGCTTTGGCGATCTACGGCACAAGTAATCCTTAGTCAGCCGTCCATGCATAAGTTTCAGAAAAACAAGTTCAATTGAGCCTAAAACAATTTAGTGCACGCATAATCATTTTCAGTTGATTCAAACTATGTGAAAAAGGGAAAACCACCCCCCAAACTACAACACAACAAAATAAATGTCACATCCATGCAAATCTGTGATGATGCATTGTGAAAAGCAGGCAGTCAGTCTTCACATCATTTCGAATGAAATGTCTGCATTTTGTATCTTTAAACAATAGCTTTTTCACTGAGTTGTACGAGAATAAAACATCACTACTTCAGAATGGTGGAAAGTGGGGATGAATGACAACTGAGGATAGTAAGAGCAAACGTTTTAATCAAATGTCAGGCCCCCCCCCCGCCCCCAGTTTTCTCTCTGCATTGTATTAAGTAGCCGTGTATTTGGCAGTTACGGTACGGCGTGTTAAAGTGTGACGAGATTTCTTTTCGTTAAGAATCGCTCATGACTAGCTGGAATGAAATGAGGATCTGATTCAGCAACACCTGGAAATATCGGTTTGGCATTCTCACTTTCAAACAAGATTTTGAATTTATATTTTCAAATCTTCAGGAAGGTCTCAAAATATGTAAGCACCAAATCTGGACAGACAAACCGTGGTCTGTGGTTTGCTATTATTCAAAACAAAAAAGTCACTGCTCAAAGATGGCTCCAGTGACTTTGCCCTGTTTTTGAAAGTACAAAGCAACTTTTTTTTTTTTGGGCAATCCTGGTCCTCTAAAAAATGGTCAGATGTAAAAACTTATCAAAATGCACTTCTGGTTCGGACTTCCATACATGTTTCATTACAAAATAAAAAACGGAATGACTGTAGTCTGTCAAAGGCTGGTGGCATCCATGTTCTCTGTAATAAACTCATTCACAGCACAAGGGATTACCTCACAAAAATGGATTTACAGAAAACGGGTCTCTCTCTCTTTTTAAAGCAAAAATAAGTCGTATAAATGTGGCACGTTGATTGGAGTTTCCCCCCCCACCATTGATGGCCTATTCTTGCCCCTGTGCATTTGTGCCACTGATAACAGCTCTCACCATGTCCATGTACGCATACACTGTTTAAGGACTTTAACCTTCAAAAGTGCACTGTGATTTCTACACGAAAGGTTAACCGACACTTTTTGTCTTAGATCTCATCTTCTCTGTAGAATGTTCGTAATAAAATTGAGATCATTTTCAACCATTCCAGATCCTCCTCAATTTGTACTTATTTACACAACATATATCACAGCTGCCACATTTGTACACATACATATATATAAATATATATATAACCATTAAAGTCTTTACTTACTTTTTAATTCTGTGTAAAAAATACTCAATACAAGACATCATCATATATTGATAAAATATACAACGCTTAGTTTTCAAGTATAAAGTAATTTTAAAATATTGGTAAGCATTGACCATGAAATATAACTGAGTGCACCGATTTACAAGTTTTAAATTAAGTGAGTAAATATTTAGGCCAATGTGAATTTTTTGGTAAAAAAAAAAATGTGTGAGCTGCACACCACGCAGATGGTTAACTTGTAGTGTTCTCACGACTGAAAGTTACGAAAAAGAGTCAACTTTTCTGCCTTTACTGTTGGGCAAAATTACTTGGAAAGTACTCGGCCGAGTACTTTCCAAGTACTTTTCTCCTTAAAACTTCAATTTTACACAATTTAGGGGTGTCTGAAGTCTTACCTTTGTGTATTCACCATCGAATGCCCGTGTACTCCAGCTACATTTCCTCTCACTGAGTTCAAGATTTGGTAAAGAACCTTGGTATTTGAAAAATACTTGACTACAACACTGCCCCCTCCCCCAGTTTGTGATCCTTTGGGGTTTTTGTCGTAGTGTCTCTGCATTCTATCCAATATTCAATTCTCCTGCCAGTTTTAACAGAAGGTTCCGCGAGCCGAAGAATAAGCATGGAAAACATCTGCTACGCGAAATCAGAACACCAGTCATATTGCCCTGCAATGGGTAATGCATTTTTAGGTTGGTTCACAGAATTATTGCTGATCCAGTTAATGTCCCCCTGACCAATTTCTGAATTTGGCTCAAAATCTGGTCACAAAACGTCCTTCTATTTCTGAGTGATTAAAATAGAAAGAAAAACTGCCTGGACACAAAAAACCTGCCAATTTTGAAACCCAACTTGGAAAATGCAAAAGAATCAGTGTGACAGCAATGATTTATTTTTGGTAATGAGTTTATGCAAAATATTGTATCAAGAAAAAATCAAGTAGTACCACAGTAAGGCATGCATATTAACAACTAGACATCAGCAGTGCACTGTATGTTTGACAATAACATCAAACATACATATATACAAACCAGTCTGTGGTAAAAACATCACAAATGCATGTGGTTTCTTCAACAACGTTCTGTCTGATCAATAAATAGATGCCATTTGTGTATTTTAACAGCTGAAATTGTACATGTGTGTCAGATATCAACTTTATGCCTGAATTGATGATTTAAAATATGCACAATGTTTCAGTACCGCTCCAACAACATTTTATGCTTAAAAGAAAGATATATTTACATAACTTAACTCTTTGCGAGACAAGCTGGGCTGAAAATTTATGTGGCCTGACCTTTCTACTTCTGAATCAACATTGAAGACTGATTTTTTTAATTTCTCCTTTTGTCAAGAAAAGAAAAATGAACTGAAGAGCGAGATTTTTTTCCAGAGAAAGATTTCCAAGATTGGATTTTTTGGGGTGGAGAAAGATACCAGCTTAAGGGTACTGAAAGAGTTCAAAAGAACAAAAATTATAGTCAACGAACAAACAGATCATTTCCCACTCAAATTACAATGTTCTGTTTATAGGGGCAAGGGTTGGGGGTAGGTGGAACTTTTTGATTTGCTTAAATTTGTTACTTGCACAAGCCATTGTTTCCTGAAGTAACAAAACTAACTCACCAATTGAGCTCACAGGGTGCACTGAATGAGTAACGTGGCCAGTCAACTCCGTTGAATTGGCTCTCCCAGGCCAAATGACCCATGTGATTGACTGATTCCTGAGGTGGAAATGAACTGATTGAATTGTTGCCACAACCTGACAAAAACAAGTCAGGATTGGTCAGAGGTATTTTGAGATGCAAGCCTTTTATAACACATCTGGCTTGGCGGAACTCGATGAGGACTGTTGACTGCTAAACAATAAAGTTAAGTACTTATTCCAAAAGCATAAAAACCTCACTTTCTCTTCAGACAGTACAAAAATGAAAAGTACGGAAACTGAGGATTTTTACTACAGGCGCAAAAATGTATCCTATTTCCGATCAAACCCCCATGTTTTCAAATTTAGTCAGCAATGCATAAAAACGTGTCTGAGTGGAAGAAAGTGTGTGACTAAAACCTTGGTCATTTTACATTTACCAAATGGAGCCCTGTTACAATGCAGAAAGGAACTAGGTTATATTAGACCTCAGAAAAAAAAGGAAAATTTGACTTGGGTTTCAAGCTTAGAACTCCGAACTATTGGCTTTAAAACAAAGAATGTTTGGGGATCAGAGAAAATGACCAGGAATGTCACACAGATCTGAAAGAAAGAAATGACACTGGGGAGGAAAACAAGAGAGAGAGGGTGTATAAGAGATGAGAAACCATGTCTTCAGCGCTTGATCATGGCATTGCAGGCGTGCAAGCCGTAGCGCGCCGCCATCCAGAGCCAGAGTAGCCACGACCCTACCACTGCCCCCAACTTGCCCCGCTCCGCTAGTCATTGGATGACGCAGAAGCGCCGGTAGTCCGCCTCGATGTCATCGTCGATGGGCGTGGTGTCCGGCTCCTTCCCCCGTACGTCGGGGATGAAGTCAGTGTAGCTCAGCCCGTGCCGCTCGTAAAATAGCATGTAGGCATTATCCTTGTCGATCTCGTCCTTAACTTCCTGTTCAAGGGTCAGAGGTCATGAAGAACACACATTCACAATAAACTGCACCACCAAGAGGTTTACATGAAAAGGCCATTTTTACAGCGCACTGTGGGAAACTTTTGACTAATCTCATTCTCCAGCTGTGGGGGAGAGGAACTTGAATTGTTCCTGATATTTGTTTTAATGATCTTTTCCATGGAAGTGGGATGTCCATTTTCCACACCCCAAGAACTTGGTCAACCTGTGTTCAATATTATTGAAACCTGGCATGTGCATACAAACATCCAATATGAGTGTATCTGAGAAAATTCAGTTAAATTCAGTGAAGCCTTTTGGTTTTAGAGTCATTTATAGTTATAGCTTATAGCCT
This sequence comes from Acanthaster planci, assembly GCF_054643075.1. Taxonomy (NCBI): domain Eukaryota; kingdom Metazoa; phylum Echinodermata; class Asteroidea; order Valvatida; family Acanthasteridae; genus Acanthaster; species Acanthaster planci. The sequence continues at coordinate 2,739 of NW_028257833.1, read as the reverse complement.
AGCGGACGTTAGAGGAAGAAGAGAACTCACTGACCTTAACGCTGCTATCGTTGTAACAGTACCACTTCTTATTGGGGTTGACCGCATAGGCAACGTAGTGACCACCACCCAGAATTCCGCTGTGACACTGCACGTCAATAATAAAGAACAAAAATTATGCTTCAATGCTTTCCGATCCTTGGAGAGTTTGAAAACTGTGATTGATAAAAGAAGGGGTCTGACTGATCAACAGTTTGACATTTGAATGATAAAAGGTTGTTGCAGCAGCACTTACGGCCATGCTGTAGAGGTTGTAGAGACTGGGGCTCAGTCCATGCTCATCCTTGTCGTCTTCTATTTCTTCTTTGAGCAGTGGGTGGGCATCGGTCGCGTCGGTGGGCTGGGTCAAGACTGACCGCTGCCGTGCCAGCTTGCCCCGCCCGCCCCATCTCCTCATCCCCGGAGCTCGGTGCGCTCCCACCGCCGCTATTGCCGTCAGACGAGTTCTCGCTGTGGTTTGCTGTGCCCGAGTCGCAGTCCTTGTTGTCGGGGGGCGCTGGCTGCACTGGTTGGGTGTGACCGCCACAGGTGCACTCTAAGTTGCTGTCCGTTCTGTCCTTCCCCGCGCACCTGTTCGTTAACTTTTGATGGCGTTGACGCTCACCCCTCCCTGGGGACCAAGGCTGTCCCCCTCCCCTTTCCCCGTAGTCTCCTCCTCCAACTTTCCTCCCTCCTCCTTCCCCTGGATCAGCTCCATCATCTCGCTGCGGGGTCGCTGCCGGCCGATGATCAAGTTCCGGAAGTCCAACGGATTGCGGGGAGCCAGGAAATTGGAGGGGTCAAAGTTTTCCTTGGGGAACTTGACAATCTTCTGCGATTTGACCCAGCGACCATTGACAAACTGGAACCTCTTGAGATGAATAACCTGTGAATGAACAAAGAAATTTCAGTCGAACCGTTTGCAAAGTTAACATGTTTTGAAAATCAGAAATCCACTTTTTTAATCACAGAATTGTTTGATAAAAGTAATGCCACTTAAAATTATAATGAAAGGATATTACACAGAATTACTCTGTGCTTTTACCTAATATCACTGTCTTTGCTCATGAAACAAATACGGACATCATGTCCCTAATTTTAAAAGTAACAGTCGCTGAGCCATGCAGACCCGAATAGATCAAACCTTACGAAGTAGAAAAACTGCTGAGCAACTTTGTGTCCTATACAAATATTGACCAAGATAAGAACACGTATTGAGAGGCTGACAACCCTTTTTGGCTAGGCGAAGAGTTTGTGTGTTTAATAAAATTTGTGGATTTTTTCCATCCCCACAAAATGAGGCCCAAGGTGTCCACCAAGGACCAATTTACGCCAGTTGGGACTTAATGAAGGAAACACTTAATGAAAGAAAAGTAAATTATGTCGGAAATTCTGGATGCTTACTAGTATTGGGGGTAGCCTCCAGATGTCTAGCTTCTTGACTGCCAGCCTGTGGTGCTTGCATTTGGAGCAATAGTACAGCTCGTCTTCTCCTAATTCCTCTTCCTTGGTGAAGGCTCGCAGGCAGTCGTCGAGGCTGATGGGTTCTGTCTGGAGTCGGCGGCTCTTCTCCACGCTCTCGTGTTCCGTCACCACCTTGGAATACACAGAAATGGTGACGTTGGAGAGCGCTGACTGAGATTGAACAAAATTTCCACTCGGCAACTGCGGCTGGACTCGCCAAGTTGAGTGACTCTTGACCAGCAGGGTGACGCCAGTGGCGATCATTAATTATCAAAAGCCACGTGTATTGGAATGCTTAGCAGAAAGTCAAGTGTGGGAAATCATCAGGAGGTTTGACCACAGCTTGACTGGAAATTGGGACTAAATGCATGTGACTGGTTTTAAGTGAAAATATCGAGCCATTGCGTCTCTATGAAAGAGGTATGTGCCTGAGGATGGAATTAATGGTAGCAACTGGGCTGAACCATCAAAAATTGTAATTTTCTTCATTTTTATCCCTTAGTTCTTTTGGCTGAAGCCCAGTGTGACTGCCTCTTGACCTGTCACTCAAAATGGCCCACCTCATTCGTGCTCTTCCAAACTCACCCTCTCTTGTGAGGACTGATACCTCAGGTGCAAAGCGGGTCGGGTCCCAGTCAATGGCCAAGAAAGTTGTTCCAGAGGTGAAGGGGTCTGACGTACAAGAAATCTCACAGCCACGACAAAATCTATCAAACGCAATATGAAGCCATGCAAATGTAAACACCAAAAAAAACCCCGTCTTGTAGGTTAAAGGCAATTTTAAGGAATCTTCTGACTCGCTTAAAGAAAGCAAGAACGTTATCCTCAAAGTAGGAGGAAATTTCTCACCTGTACCAAGGGCACCATGCGCATGTGATTCCGTCCTTCTGTACAGCCTTCAAGGTGAAAGGGTAACTGTGGCGTGGACTGTCACTAGCAATAAATGCAGCAAGTGCTCCGTCATAAACATTGTTACTCAAAACAAAAGATCAGAAAAATGCAGAAGCTGCTAAATGCCAAGCAGTGTGCACAGGTTGATTTTTATTTTCCGTGGAGACAAACAAAAAGATGTGCTGAAACGGGTCAACTCACTGACAGAAAGTAATCCAATCTAGCGCTGAATTTTGTACCTGTGTGCTGTAAGCAATGGTGACTGTAAGGGCAAAATTCACTGGATACATGATATTCCACCAGAAGCGCAATTATTGTGGTAAAAAAAAAAAATCGCTGTGAACCTGTGAAAAGCCATATACAATG